>NW_025892539.1:193755-279117 GCF_002878395.1 Capsicum annuum
GTTTTGTCCAAGAAAGTTAGAAACAGGTTATTGAAGAATCAAAAGGTATTAACTAGAAGGATTTTTTATTTAAATTTGCTAAAAGAACCTGCTACGGTGGAACTTTTTGAGCTGGTTAAACATCAAGGCTGTATGAATATCATTGAAGGACCTATTCCCACCATGACGAGATAGTCAGGGAATTCTATTTCACTTTGTAATTTTTAGAAGATGGGATGAGTCTGACTATACAAGTACAAGGAAAGGAAATAACACTGAATGAGGAAACACTGTGAAAGATTTTGGAAGTTCCTATATATTGAGTGAGAGCTGTCTCTAAGTAGCTTTCTTTAATAGAATTCTTAGTAATTGCATCCAAGGTCAAAGGGAAATCTATGTCTACAGTAAATAGGAACTCATTCAACAGTGAGTTTCAAGTGAATTTTGACTTTGTGAATAAGTTAATTCTTCCTAACTCACAGAAGAGAAACATTGCCTTAGCCACTGACTTATATTTAGAATGCTATAATTGCTTTGAGTTCATTAATCTACCTGCATTAATGGTAGAACACTTTCACAAAGTGGTTCTAGGTAAAAATGGAAAGCATGGCAAGCCTTATAGATTTTGGCGGGACAAAGTACTTAATCACTATGGCATTGTATGTGATACTGGAAACTAAGGATCTGGGTTGAAATGATTGACATGAAAACACTGGTCAAGACTGAATATGTCAAACTAGGTTGCATTTATCAAAGAGAGCTCAACTAGTAAATAGAGGAACTAAAGGGAAATTTAGTTGTCAAGGATGAATAGATCAACAAGCTTTAGGAGATAATTCAACATATTTCCAAAGGAAGCCCACGTGATAAAGAAATGCTTAGAGCTGAGAATGCTTAACTAAAGAAGAGGGTATCAGTCTTAACTGATGAGGTCCTTAGGTCAAGTACAGAGATAAGGCATCTCAACAATAACCTCATCCTGCTGCTTCAAAATCTTTTTCCTAGTCCTTAACTTAATCTTTTTTTTATTCCTGTGGTTTTTTCCCTAAGAATATTTAATTTATGCACTGCAATGATACTTATCCTACTTATGAATGAATCTTTGCTTTGTGTTTACATTATTTCTCTTTAAATTTCAAAGCTATTCCTGATGTTAGTGTTTCCCCAGTGGCCATGAGTTAACTAATTTGTGCTTAATTTACTCTTGGTTTACTGTTCTCACTTTTTAATAATGCTAAAAGAGGAAATACTGAGATCATGTAGTAGGGACCAGGTACCAGTGATTTGTTGAATGTTGATAAATAAGGGAAAGCATCTTGGTAGGGTGAAGGAAGTAATTTTCTATGTGTGAAAATGATAAGGCAAAGTGACAGGGGGTAAGCAAATTAGCTCAGAAGTTTTTGCTGTAAATGTAAACAAGGGACCAGGTCCCGATGTTGAATGATAAAAGAAGCAAGATGATAGAGGAACATTTATTTCCAGGTATTAATCACACTAAAATGTGTAACGCCCCAAGTCTGCACCCTAGACGCCACACGGTGCTAACAATCCCAAAGGACCACAAGCTAACCCATGACTAGTACCTGCTGTGAGCATTGAATAATAATTCTGATAACATATGTAGAAATATAACTGAAATTCCATGAGATTCTCAAAGCACCAAAATAAATACTGAATACTGATATTAATACTGAAAAGAGAAACTGAACATCAGTCTGAAATAGTCTAGTCTGAAAGCCTCTAACTGTCTGAATAGGGAGTTGATGGGACAAGTCCCCAACTACTCTGACTAATGAACATAATAAACTACTGAAATACTTAAATAATTAGTCTATCCTCGAAATATAAGGACTCACCACTATAATCGTTATTGATAACCCAAACTTCTAAGTACGTTCAGAAGCCCATGTGTCTGAACCTATGATATCAAACATCATAGTGTAAAAGAAAGAGTATGCATCAGTACTTTGAATGTATTGGCATGTTAAATGAGGTAAGGCTAAAATATATAGGCTCATATGCATGAATAGTAACTGACTGAATGATATGAACATAACTAAATAAGAGTATATGTATAACTGAAACTACTATAAATACTAATTATGCAATATTGTGCATGTACATACATATATAATGTATCTGAGATCATACTAAAATTGAATACTAATTTTTGATAACTAAGTGACTGATATCTGTGATTACTGATAACTGTATTACTGATAGCTGAATGACTACTTCTGACAGTCCTGATTCTGTAGAATTAAACTGAGTTATATATTGAGTTTTGAGACTGAATATTGATTACTGAATCTTGAATACTGAAATAGTAACTATGGGAGTGTTTATCTAACTAACATACCCCAATTATAAACTGAGTTGGGACCAACCTATGACCCTAGTTAGAAGGGTTCTAGTACCGTGCCACGGGTACTAACAATGGCTGTGAGTTAACCCTAACTGGCAGGAAGACATTTTGTCAACCCTTACTGACAGGAAAAATCTTGAGATATGTGTCAACCCTTATCTGGTAGAATTTATCTCAATCTACGTTGGCTACGTAGTTTTATAACTTAGGGATTGCTACTAAGGGTCAAACCATCTACTGGTATGAATTCCCCCATCCCTGGGTTTGCTCGGTGATAATTCCTATTCCCAACTGAATAGACACTGAACTGATCACTATACTGTTCTAGGAATGATTGAACTGCTACTGATCATGTTGACTAATTGAACTGGACTGAGTTCACTGAGTTTTGTTAACTGACTGAGTACTACTGTTCTTGGCCTTGATTGGGACTAGCTATAAATACTGTGATGACTAAGTAAACATCTAGATTTTGGGTAATAAATACCCCCAGGACTCGATAGCATTGATAGTAACACAACATAACAATTTGTGAAAACATGGCAATAGTTAATTGTTAACAATGCAAACGTTGAGACATTTCGCCAAACACTTGGAAGTCATGAACTTGTACATGAATGAGAACACATGCTAACATGTCATAATTACACTATTCGATTCACATGGACATTCTATCAAGCACTTGCAAGTCATAGCTTTAGCATGAGGGTAATTTAAACATGTAGTAGTAGAATGAGTTCAATACTAACGTCACCGATGGATCACAAATACACAATTAACTTACTTAAGCATTTTGTCAAACACTTAGAAGGCATAATCTTGTACTTGGGCATAAGCAATATGTTAATACATTATGACTACAACAACCAATTCATAATTCAAGGGTTTTGACATGGGGATTACAACAATCACATATATGCTATCTTATATTCATGAAACTGGCAATTAAATCTTGAATTGAAATTGATACAATAATATAAACATAAAAACAACCTAATTGGTACATGTAAATCATGAAACTATTAACTTGAGATTTAAAACAAAGGTTCTTGAACTCCAAGGGTGGAAGGAAACCTAAGGATGAACACCTAACATACCTTGGTAATTAAATTCTTGAAAATTGTTGGTGTGTTCTTGAAGCTTGGACTTGAAATTAAATGACCTAGGATTTTGTTCTTGAAAAAATTTGAGAAAGAATGAGTGATTTTACCTTTAGGGTAGTTTAATTTCATATTTTAAGGATGATTAAGAGTGTGGAAATTGACTTAATTTCCTCTACAGACGTAGATTTGATTACAGAAAATGGTTCCTAATGACGTGCAGACCGATATGATGCGGTGATGGGGTCGACATGATGGCCGACACAATGCATCGAGATTGCATCAACTCACTGGAAATTACACTGGATGCTAGGGACAATACTTGTCAATGCGATGGGCACGCAGCGCATCGAGATTGCATTGAATCACTATTATCGATATCCAAACAAGCTTCTAATGATGTCCAAAAAAATTTGAAACTCATCCATGAACACCTATTGGCATCCCTAATCATGAATCAATTTAAGGATCGACATTTTAAGGTCGTATGGATCGAAAATAAAGTTATTGAAATATTGAGGCCATAAATGAGACTAAGTCTCAATAGTTAGCTGAAATTTCTAATTTTGGGACCCCTTTTTCATGCTACATATGACTGAATTAGACTAGGAATTTTATGGGGTATTATAATATCTTCCCCTTGGGAACATTTGTCCTAGAATGAGACTGACTGAACTAAGACTACTGAGAAACTGTACTGATACTGGTATGCACAACTGAGACATAAATAAACTTGGGGACACGACACATGACTAAAACTATTGATAAACTAAATTTTCATACTAAAAATGCATAACTGAAGTATGATTACATGGATAAAACTGATTTATAAATGCATAACTGTCATGAGAATGATATGCAACGGTAATTGTTACCAAGTTTGTAAAGGTAATCTGAGCATGGAATTGAGTGAATCTTTGGAGGACTGTTACCTTGAACTGAGTTTGAGTTTCCCAAAAAGAGGTGAGGAACTTGGCTTGCATATCTGCTTCTACTTCCTAAGTAGCTCCCTCAACGGACTGATTCCGCCAAAGAACTTTGACCAAAGGAAATTCTTTGTTCCATAGTCTGTGAATCTAATAAGCAAGAATTTTGACAAGGACTTTCTTATAAGAGAGGTTGTTTTGAACATCTATACTCTCTATAGGGACTACAAATGCTGGGTTACAAATGTAGTTCTTTATTAAGGAGACGAGAAACACTGAGTGTACTGAAGCTAAGTCTGAAGGCAACTCAAGCTCGTAAGATACCTTTTCGAAATAGCTGAGAAATCGGTAAGGACAGACATATTGGGGATTGAGCTTCCCCTTCTTTCCAAACCTCTTCACTTCCTTCATGGGAGATATTTTCAAGTACACAAAATCACCAATCTCAAACTCGAGATATTTTCTTCTCACATCATCATACAATTTTTGTCGGCTCTAAGCTATCTTAAGCCTCTCTCTGATCAACTAAACCTTCTCTAAGGCATTAAATACAAAGTCGGGCTCTTCCAATACAGTCTGTCCTACCTCAAACCAACCAATGTAAGACCTACATCTCCTTTCATAAAGTGTCTCAAACAAAGCCATTTGAATACTGGAATGATAACTGTTATTAAACACAAGCTCAATCAAAGGAAAAAAGGTCATCCCAACTACCCTTAAATTAAACATCACATGCTCTCAACATATCTGCTAAAGTCTGAATGGTCCTTTCTACTTGACCATCTGTCTGAGAGTGAAAAGTTGTACTGAGCTAAACTTGGGAACCCAGACCCTTTGGGAAGGCTTTCCAAAAATAAGAGGTCAACTGCATACCTCTATCTAAAATAATAGATAATTGAACTCCTTGTAATCTGACCAACTCACTAACATAGAGACCTTCCTAATTCTCGGCTGAATAAGAGGTATGAACTAGCAAGAAATGAGCGAATTTGATCATCCTATCTACTATGACCAAAATCAAATTATGTTGATAATGATTACGAGGCAAACTTGTCAAAAAGTCCATGTTCACTTCCTCCCACTTCCAAGTAGGGATACTGAACTCCTGCATAGACCCATTAGGCTTCTGGTGTTCAATCTTAACCAGTTGGTACATGGATTACTTAGTCACAATCTCTACAATGTTTCTCTTCATCCCACTCCACCAATAGACTTCCTACAAGTAGTGATACATCTTAGTGGGCGCTCTATATGGGAGAAGTTCTTACACTTACAACCTAAAAATATTAATTTAGATCTAAAAAATAGAACCACTCCTCCCACTCAACCATCTATTGAGGATCCACCAATCTTGGAGTTAAAGGCCCCCCTCTCTCACTTATGCTATGCATTTTAGGGGCTGACAACACCTTGTCGATGATTATTATAGCTAACTTAGTTGAGACTAACATAGAGGAGTTATTATCAGTTTTACTAAGGCTTAAGAGATTTATATGATGGACCATTTAAGGGTATTCAACCTGGCATTTGTACTTATAGGATTTAGATTAAACTGGACTACGTTACTAGTATTAAACATTAACATTAGTTAAATCCTCCTATGCAGGAGGTTGTAAAGAAAGAAACTATCAAGTGGTTGGATGCTGGTGTAGTTTACCCCATTGAGAATATCAAGTAGGTTAATCTTGTTCAATGCATCTAAAATTAAGGCAGAATTACTATAGTTCTAAATGAGAAAAATGAGCTCACACTAATAATCCTAGCCACAAGTTGGAGAGTGTGCATGGACTACCAAAACCTAAATACATAAACTCAAAAGGACCATTTTCCTTTGCCAATTATGTATCAGATACTGAAAAGGTTAGCAAGCAAGGGTTGGTACTATTTTCTTGACAGGTATTCAGGTTACAATCAATCACTATTGCTCCTAAAGATAATGAAAAGAAAACCTTTACTTGTCCTTATGGGAATTTTGTATTCAAGAAAATGCCATTTGGATTGTGAAACGCCCTAACACCTTTTAGAGTTACATAATATCAATATTTTCTTACATGGTGGAAGACATCATTGAGGTATTATGGAAGATTTTTCTGTGGTTGTTGATTATTTGGATGACTATTTGGTCCACTTAGCCAATGCTTGTTGTAGATATGAGGAGTGCAATTTGATGTGAATTAGGAGAAATGCCATTTCACGGTGAAAGAAGGCATTGTAATTGGGCACAAAATCTCAAAAAAGGGAAATAAAGATGGATAAGATGAAAATTGAAGTGATAAAAAAGTACCTCCTCACATGCTGGGTTCTAGAGGTGGTTTATCAAAAATTTCTCACAGATTGCAAGCCCTCCATGCAAAATTCTTGAGAAAGAGGAGAAGTTTTATGTTGATGATGCATATGTGAATTCTTTTGAGTACTTGAAAGAGTGGCTGGTGTCAAACCCTATTATTGAATCCCCTGAGTAGTCCTTGCTATTTGAGATCATATATGATGTGAGTAGTATGGCCCTGGTTATGTCCTGGTCCAACGGCGAGAAAAGATCTTTCACCAATTTAAATTTCCAGTAAGGCATTAAACCTTGCTCAAAAGAACTATAATGTTACTAAGCAAGAATTGCTAGCAGTGGTTTTTGTCGTAAATTTTTTTTCCTATTTGATTGGGACTAAGGTTATTATTCATACATAAAACCTTAAGATATCTAATGGCAAAAAAAGATACAAGGCCGAGATGTATTCATTGGGTTTTGTTACTCCAAGAGTTTAATTTTGAGGTGAAGGATTAAAAAGGCACTGAAAATCAAGTTGTAGATCACTTGTCCAGAATTTAAGAAAAAGCAATGAAAAAAATGGGAGATGGGCTTAAAATTGATGATACTTTTCATGACAAGCAAATTTTGGCAATATTGCAAGACCTAATCCCCTGGTTTACTGATTTTACAAATTACTTTGCAAGTCATCTTGTATAGAAGACTTATCCTTCCAGTAGTGAAAGAGGTTCATGCATGAGGTAAGGAAGTTTTTCTAGGATAAGCCTTATCTATTCAAGATTTATACTGATAGTACAATTCATAGATGCATCTTGGAAGTAGAGATGATGAGTATTCTTGAGTCTTCTCATGCTTTACCTATTGGGGGACACCATGGAGAAACCTGCACACCCTATAAAATCTTGCAATATTGGCATATTAGCCTACAGTCTACATGAATGATCATGATCAGACCCGCCTTTGACCAATGTCAATGTCAAGGAAATATCTCACGACTCAATGAACTCCCCTTAACCCCTATTTTGAAGTTAAAGCTATTTGATGTATGGGCGATTAACTTCACAGATCAGTTCACGAGATCTAGTAGTATGAAATATATTTATGTTGGGGTTGATTATATGTCCAAGTGGATGAAAGAACTAGAACTACCTAATAAGAAGGGCATAAGTGTTACCTCCTTTTTGAAGAAATATATTTTTTCTTGATTTGGCACTCCGCATGCAATAATTAGTGATGGTGGGTCAAATTTCTGTAACTATCTGTTTAAGAGTCTTCTTAAAAAATATGGCGTGAGGCATAAGGTGGAAACATATTACCATCCTCAGAATAATGGATAGGTTGAGGTGTCTAATCGATTGATAAAGTCTACATTAGCAAAGACTTTAATGGACGACAAGACTGATTAGACGAGAAAGTTGGATGATGCTTTGTGGGTCCACTGGACAACTTATAAGACACCTATATATGACTTTCTATATTAGCTTGTGTATGGTAAGGGATGCTAGTTTCCTATTGAACTTAAGAACAAAGCACTATGGGCAATGAAAAAGCTAAATTTTTAGTGGTATGATACAATAAAGTTGAGGATAAGCAAGGTGAATGAGTTGTATGAGTTTTGACTTTGTGATTATGAGAGTTCTACTCTCTATATAGAGAAGATAAAGTTGTATCATGATTGAAAAATTGAGAAAAGAGTGTTTAAGCCTGGTGTTCAGGTCTTATTGTACCATTCAAGACATTGCCTATTTCCTAGACAGTTAGAGTCTAGATGGTATGGACCATTCACCATAGTGAGGGTGTTCTCATACAGTCTATAGAGCTGATGTGTGATAGTGAAGCCTTGTTAAAGGTGAATGGGAAAAGGGAAAAGCAATACATGAGAAACACTAAAGAAGTAAAAATGGTTGAAGAATTGAGGCTTGGCGAAGTCTGAGTATCCAAGAAAATTACTTCATACCATAATGTTAAATCAAGTGCTGCATGGGAGGCAGCCCATGTGTTTGGTTGGTGAAATATTATTTTCTAAGCTAGCCACATCATTTCACGGCTTAAATCAAGCACTGCATGGGAGGCAACCTATATTTTTTACTTATTTTATTATAGGGAAACTTGTATGTTTTGTGTGAAGGGCTCGAGATTGTAGGAATAAACAGGAATATCTTTCTAGTAATAGGCCATACAACTCACCCCATGAATCATAATCATACCTTACAACTCATGACCAAGAGTCATAGGAAGCTAGGTCTCCGACCAATATCAGGTATTTGGTTTCTAGAGTCATCACGACTCTTAGAACGAGTTATGGTAAGTGACTATGACTCGTCACCTAGAGTCATGATGAATTGAAACCAAAGGGAGGTTCCAATAATTATGGGGGAGTTCAAGACTCATAGTATATATTTATGAGTCATAGTCAAGACTCGTGACCAGGCCTGACATCGCGAGACTAGAGGTTGGACCTGGTTCGATCTACTTGATTTAATAGGAAAATAAAACACCTACTTAATTGGTACTCCATTTATTCAAACCTGGGGAATCCCTTCATTCCCTTTTTTGACTAACCCAACACAACAAAACTACAAATTCATCCCTTACACTTTATGTCAACTAAGCAAAATGTCCTAAAGTTGAAAATCTCAAAAGTTAGAGCATAATAAGATCATTAAAGCTAAGTTCTTAAGATATCTAAATTAAGTAAACAAGTATATTTTTCTTAAATTTCTATATATTAAGTTGGTACTTCAATGTGTATGAGTTGCTTGATTGAAATATGTGTGCATAACAATAGTTGAGATTTATTCTTGAGTATTATGTAACGTAATGTGATAACAGGAGTAAACATGGAATTTTTACTATAAACCTTTGCTTAGGGATGGAGTAGGAATTGAGGTGAGTGTTATAACATGTAATGTTATGTTGGGAAGGTGTATCAGGATCAACTCTTCTAAACTAACATGTTACATTGGCTACAAGATTCGTAGGGTCACCTAATGAGTCATTATGTGACTCATAACTTATTGGTAATATGGTTTATTAGAAGAGTGTGGATTCTTTTAACATTGTGACTCATGTCAACAAGTTGTAGTCACACTATACAACCTGTAGTCAAGATTCATAATTGTTACTTGACTAGTGAATAGTAATTAGACATCTTTCAATCTAATAAGTCTCCTAACGACTCATAACCATTGGGTATGGCTCACACCCTTGAGTCGTAAGGTGTCTAGTACCTACTACACTAATACCAATTTTTTTGTTTTTCTTTACTTTTTTGAGGACTTACTAATGGGTCTGTTTCAAAAAGTACTAATGTCTCTAAAAGCTGATTTAACAAAAAAAAAATCAATAAAAAAGAAAACCCCAAAAAACCCACCCCCCAAAAATAATTATTAGTTTATGAATGAGGATACCAATGAGTCAAGCAGCTCAGTCGAGGAATATCCATTGACAGAGCAGATGGATCCAAGGGAGTAGCAACCTCAAGGTTCAAAACCAATCTTGGAGGAGGTCATACCACCCAAGATAGGGCCTATGGTTTAAAATACTAGAAAATCACAACCTCAATCAGCTTCCTAGTCTGATGAGGATGGAGAAAATAATGACAATAAGGAGTCAAGTACTGAGGAGAGACCATAGTAGGGAATGAAGGGTCTAAATCTAAAAAAGAGGGTGAGAGTAAGAAGACACATACCCTCACTAAAAGGCATCCACCGAAACCACCTCCTACTTTACTATGAATAAAGCCTGCTCTAGTGCCCATCATTGAATGGTGGGGGCACCGTAGAATGCAGACCATATATAATGTCATTACATTAAACCCTTCCATAGGAATTCCACAAAGAGGGATCTTTTTATTGAAAAATCTGACGACCATAGGCATGTTTGAGATGCCTGAATTTGATGCTCAATTTAGGAAATACTACTTGGAGTGGATGGCCACAGTTCCAGGCCAATTCAGTCCCACACCAGTATATGAGTTCTATGCAGCATACTAGATGGAGCTTAAAAGGTCATATCCATAGGGAAAGTTGAGCAATGGTAGTGACCTAGTGACTACTGTGAAGATTAGAGGTGTTTGAGTAAACATCTCCACTTGGACTGTTTCTTAAATATTACATGGGCTAAAGTTCCAACCACAGGAAAAGACAGTTGAGATTGACATTTGCTAAGAGGAGATGCAAAAAATTAAGGGAAAGCAAATTGGCAGAAAGGATAAATTAATTCACTTTCGATGAATGATAGGTCTTATTTTATCTGATCGAGAGGAGGTTAGTTGGGTAGTTAGAGAAACAAGAACTACTTCACAATAAATTACTAAGGGTATCCTGAACTTTACGACAAAGGCATGATGGACACTTTTGTGGTATATGTTGTGTCCCATTTCTGGGGATAATGCACTCAGTCCAGACGCATGACCTTAATATTTGGTATTATGGCTAGCCATGAATTGGATAAAGCCTACTTGATTGCAAAAAATATTCGAGATTCGAGATCGAGTAGTAGGAATCGACTAAGTTTTGGCATTCCCTTATTTATTGACACAAATATGTTTAGATATGAGAGTGCCAAAAATTTTAGATATTTTTTTTATTTATATAGTCAAGAAACATAAATTTAGGATTGATTCAGGATTCTGCAACCCTATTCCCAAGGCTACAACGATTGGACAAACAATAATTAGGCAGACATTTAAGGCCAGAGAGCGTGTGACTAATAATACACGGTTTAATGACATGGGTGAAACCCCACTAAACACTGCCCAGCCCAAGCCTCTAGCCTCCACTAATATAGTTGGCACCTTTCAGACTCTAACACCTCTACCTTTTGTGGTACCATGACCATTCACTGCCAGAATAGTCCTCACTAGTTATACAGTAGTACCATAGTCATTCTTATCTGAGGTAAGAAAGAGACTGGGTATGGTGGAGACAAAAGTGAGGTTGATTGAATCATGAGTGCAGCCTTGTGTTAAAAAAAAGATATAATATGATATGAGAGCATTCTAGATATGGTTTAATAGGGTTAAGTAACAGATTTAGCTAGAGTATAGGCTGAGCTCAAGAAGGCTGCTGAGGGGCTGCATAAGAGACCGTTCCTATCTACGCCTACTATTAAGGAGATCCCTGAGGAGGTGAAAGTTTAGGATATTTGGGGAATTGGAGATTTGACCCTCATAGTTGGTGATGTTGATGCTAGTGAGATAGGAAGGAAGAAAAGAAAGAGAAAGAGATTAGAGGTGAATAATTTGGAGCCTATGAAAGTACCTAATATTTAAAGTAAGCAGGAAAGCCAGAAAAAGGTACAAGAGATAGAAGTGGGGGCTAGTAGTTCTCAACCTATAAAGGCTATTGATTTGAGCAATAGTACAGCTACGCCGCTTGAGCCAACATTAAGTGCATCGAAAACTACCAGTGCTATTGCTGATTTAAGAGTGTCGATCACCATTGGGGCCATTAATAATGAGAGTGGGGCTTATTTTGAGGCCCCATATGCTGATACAGCTTGAGCTGGTGCCTAGTGCTCCCAGGTATGATCTCGCCCTTTTTTGGGGCTTTAAACATACATTGGGAACAGTGCATAAACATTTAGTTGGGGGTAGTGGTGTACCGCATAGCCACCAAAGGTTGTTGTTGCCATGTTTTTTTCCCATCAGTTGTGGTTTGAACACTAAACCAATATGTCTAGTTTAGTTTAAATATCTATTTTGTGTTGTGCTAGTGTCTTATGATGTTTAATTAGGAAGAAAATATGTACCTGAGGCAATTGATGTATTTCGAATAATGGTTCTAAAGTTGTTTGTGAAAATGATAACCCACCTAAATTTTTTATATTTGTGTGATTCATATATATGTGTGACTATTGTGAATCTAATAATGACATTATAATTAAAGACAGAATAATTAAGGCAAAAAAGTGCATGAAATGGATGGATAGTAACTAATGATGTGACCTTATATAATATGTGTGTAAGATGGTACTATGTGTATGGAATATAGAACTTGCCCAGTTTCTCTTACCTAGGTTATTAGGTGTGCAATGGTAGTATTAACAGTGAGCAATGCTGAAGTTCAGGAGAGAAGTAATGGATGACAACTAATCATAAGGTCAAGTACGACTCATAATGTGCCATCTTATTGTAAACAATGTGTAAAGTCCTTAGGATTATTTCTCCCGTGGAAATAAGTAAAGACCATGAGTCATAATATTTGACTATGACTTATGGTAATGAGACATAACGATAATAGGTTTGAGAACTTTGAATGTGAAAATACACTGGAGTGACTATGCTTAGCAGTATACAACTCTTAGGGTGACCCTACGAGTCTTGACCACTAAAGCCAAAAGAGAACTACGAAAGGCAACTAGTCGTAACCAGTCCTAATAACTCATTGTGAGAGGCATAACCACTTCCAACATAGTTTCCTATTTTGTTTCTATTAGGTTTCTCTTGTTATTTTGAGAAAATATAAGTACCCTTGGGTTATGCTTTTATTACGTTATGTACTTTTGATATTTTTCACATACATTAACTTCTTTGTACTTCATATTTCTGTTCTTGGGTGTTTTGGGTTTCATAATCAATTAAAGATTTTTGATTTTTGATTTCATTATTTTCATTATTGTACAATCAATTACATACCTTCTTTATTGATTTCCATGGGTTTTTTCACAAGCATGAGCAACTAAATTCCTTAACTAGGGTTATGGGAATTTCTCATAAGGGTATTTGAGTTTAGGAAAAGGGGATTAGGATAGTGGTTCTTGGCTATCAACCCTCATTTGAGCAAATTGAGACCCAAAAGGAGATAGTTGTACATGGATCAAAGACAGTAAATAGTAAGGAGACACCCTTAGATGCAAAAAATAAAGGGTGAGATTTATCAATGCATTCACATGACGGTTAATAGTACATAACTTGTCAGACTTTTCAAGCAGATCAATTGGATAGGTGAATCAAACACGATAAAATTACAGTGTTAGAAAACTAGGGAAACACAGTCCTAGTGTTCATCTTCAGCTATTTACAACCTTAAGCACTCAAGTTTGGTTACATGTTACTTTAAATTTAAAACCCCCCATATACTTTTCTGCACTGCTCATGATTTTGTCAAGTTCAAGTGATAATTCCATGCATTCCAGTGGGTTTGACCCTAACCTAGTTTGGGTTACTATATTTGACATCGACCATAACATACTTCTTTAGAAATTAGTCTTTAGGTGAAACCACCCTCTATATCAGCCATATCAACATCAGTGTTTGTCTATTAGCCCTGTTTAGGCTGCACTTTAGATTATTGATGGATGCCAATCCTTTTTTAGTAATCTTTCCAATCGGGTTAGTGGTTAGCCTTCAAGAGGTTTTTCTTCTAGTTATTCTAGTCATGGTGGTTATCTGGGTTAGTTAGATTTTCTAGTTTCAGTACAATGTCTGGGGCATGTTTTGGTTTTGGATTTTTTGGTTAATTCTAGAGAGACTGACCCAGTCATGGAGCCATGATTTCCTCAGTTTAGAGTGTTCCACTAATTTATGTAGTTCTGCACCTAGCTAGAGGTGGTATGTATAATCATAGGTCTGGTCCCCCAGGTACTCGTAGAGGCTTTCAGGCTAGTAGGATAGGAGATTGGTTAGGAGCCCATCCAAGAAGAGAGCATGGTTAGTTGTGTGTTATACATTCTAGACTCAAGGCAAAATCTTCAAATATTATTATTACAGGTACGATCGTAGGGTGTCGTTAGCTGGATTTTGATTTATTTTATCTGGGATCTACTTATTCGTATGTGTCTGATATTATGCCCTGTGGTTAGATTTAGCTTGTAATTCATTATCCATGACATTATAGTATCTACTCTCATAGGTTATTCTTTAGTAATAGATCAGGTTTTCAGATCATATGTTATGACTATTGGAGAGGTAGATACTTATGTTGATCTTATTATATTATACATGGTAGATTTTGATATGATTCTAGACAAGGAATGGTTATCCCACTTTTTTGCGATCTTAGATTGCTTTGCCAAGACCTTTATATTAGCCATGCCCGACATATTCCCAATCGTGTGGTAGGTAGCAGTTAGTTGTGAATCAATGGGGGTTGTTTCTTATATTCATGATAAAAGACTTATTTCTAGGTGTTGCGAGTCTTATCTCACTTATATTTGTGATGTTACTATATAGAGTTCATTGCTTGAATCTGTTTCTGTAGTTTATGAGTTTCTTTATGTTTTTCCTATTGATCCACTTAGCCTTCCTCTTGAGTATGATATTTAGTTTGTTATTGATCTTAAGCTGGCACCCGATCTATTTCTTTGGCACCTTACTGTATCAATTCTTTTGAGCATAAGAACCTAGATTCTCAGCTTCAGGATCTTCTTGGTAAGGGTTGTATTAGATCGACTATGTTTCCTTAGGAAACTCTTGTGTTGTTTGTTAATAAGAAGGATGGTTCTATGTATATGTGTATTAATCATAGGCAGCTTAATAAGGTGATGAAGAAGAACCAATATCTGAAGCCTCACATTAATAATTTATTTGACCAACTTTAGCAAGTAAAATGCTCTTTAAGATTGATTTGAGATTTGATGATCATCAATAGACGATTTGGGCTAAGGATATCCCAAAGACAACCATTATGATCCGTTATGGCCATTATGTATTCCTAGTTTTGTCTTTTTGGTTGACAAATGCCCCACCTCTATTTATGGATTTGATGAATTATGTGTTCAGGCCTTATTTGGATTCTTTTGTAATTGTGTTCATCTATGACATCCTTGTGTATTCGAGGAGTAAAGAGGAGCATATGCAACTTTTGAGGATTGTGCTCTAGACTTTGATAGATCATATGCTACCATATTCTCTAAGTATGAGTTTTTTGTTCGGTCGGTGACATTTTTTAAGCATGTGGTGTCTTAGGATGGGATTATAGTAGACCCGATGAAGATTGAGAGTATTCGTGATTGGGCCAGACCTACATATCCGTCTGAGGTTTGTAGCTTCATTGTCTTGGCCAGTAACTATAGAAAGTTCATTGAGAATTTTGCTACTATTGCTGCATTAATATTGGCCAGTAACTATAAAAAGTCCAAGGAGTGTGATTCAAGATTTAGAAAGATTAAGGGGTTTCTTGCTTTAACTCCTATCTTGGATCTTGTTTATGTTATTGCTTATGCATTGAGATAGTTAATGATGCACAAGTACAACTACCCCATTCATGATTTGTAGTTGGCAGAAATTATTTTCACGCTCAATTTTTAGAGGCATTATATTTATTATTTGCATCATGAGATATTTACGGATCACCGTTGTCTTCAACATTTAATGACCTAAAGAGAGCTAAATTCTAGTTAGAGTAGTTGTATGGAGTTTCTTAAGGATTATGACATCTCTCTCTTATCTTATCTAGGAAAAGAGAATGTGGCGGAGGATGCCTTAAGTCAGAAGGTAGTGAGTATGGGTAGCTTAACTAGCATTTCAGTTTCTCAAAGGCCATTGGCACTGGATATTTAGTCCTTATCCAACCCGATGGTGTGACTTGATATTTTAGATACTAGGAGGATTCTTGCTACAATTGAGGTGAGGTATTTGCTGTTTGAACAAATTTGGAGTAGTCAGTTTGAGGATAAAAGGCTTTGCTTCATCCATGATTAGGTGTTGAGTGGTGAGTCAAAGAGGGATACCATAGATTCTGAGGGTGTCTTGAGATTTGATAGCCATATTTGTGTTTCGAGGGTTGATGACTTGATTCAATTGAATTTGTGTGAGGCTCACAATATTATATATTCTATTCACCCGGGTATAACTAAGATGTATAGGGATTTGAGGAAACATTATTGTTTGAATGGCATGAAGAGATATGTGGTGGAATTTATAGGTCATTTCTTATGTTAGTTGGTGAAGCTTGAACATTAATGACCTTGTCGCCTGATTTAGAGGTTGCCCATTCTCGAGTGAAAGTGGGAGTGGATTACCATGGACTTTGTTAGTGGTTTTCCTCATATGTCCCATGGTTACAATGGTATTTGGGTTATTGTGGATCGATTGACCAAGTCGGTATATTTCATTACTATTCAGATATCCTTTAACACCGAGATGTTAGCCTATATCTGTACTAGTGAGATAGTTCATTTTCATGGTGTTCCATTATCTATAAATTCAGACCAGGGTTCAATGGTCACTTCTAGCTTTTGGAGAGCTTTTTATTAGGAGTTGAGTACTTAGGTAGATCTTAGAATAAACTTCCACCCCCACACCAGTGGCAGTCTGAGTGTATTATTTAGGTTCTTAAGGATATGTGTTATGGATTTCGGTGCTCAGTGGGGGAGACACTTAGCTTTGGTGGAGTTTGCTTATAATAATAGCTACCATCCGAGTTTTCAGATGGTTTCTTTTGAGGTTTTATATGGTAGGCGATGTTGTTTTTTGATTGGGTGGTTTGATACTTTTGAGAGTGGACCCCGTGGTACAAACCTTCTTTTTGAGTTGTTGGATAAAGTCAGGGTAATTCAGGATAGGCTGAGGGCAGCTTAGAATAGGCAGAAGTCTTATACGGATCATATACTTCTTTCCTTGAGATTTAGAGTTGGTGTTCGTATATTCCTCCATGTATCACCCATGATGGTGTGATGAGGTTCGAATGGAAAGGAAATCTTAGTCGTAGATACATTAGACCCTTTTAGATTCTTTGCCAGTTAATGAGGTGGCTTATGAGTTAGACTTACCCCTAGATTTTTCTATTGTCCATATAGTTTTCCATGTTTCTATGATGCAGTAATATATTATTGATCTGTCTTATGTTATTAGATGGGATTTAGTTCAATTGGATGAGCGATTAACCTTCATGGAGGAGCTGGTGCTCATATTGGTTAGTGATGTCAGACGGTTGTGCACAAGAGAGATTCCAGTAGTTAAGATTCAGTAGAGGTACCGCCCAGTAGAAGAGGCTACTTGGGAGATTGAGAGTGAGATGCGAACCCAATATTCTCACCTGTTTGAGTCTTTAGGTACATCTTAATCCTTTTCTTTTGCGGATGAAAGTTCTTTTAGTAATGGATATTGTAATGACCTTCTAGGTGATATTTTGTATTTCCATTCATTTTCATCATTTAGAGCCTTTGTATAGCTGCCCCAAGTCATTTATGACTTGTTGGAACTGACAGTTTGTTTGGTTCTTAGATCCAATTTCCTATTTTGAAGCCTTCTCTTGTTTAAATTGGCTACTGGTCAAAAAAATTAGTCAAACAACCTTGTATTCCAATTCGGACAGTTCCAACAGTTTTAAAGCATTGATTTTCGGCTAGGTGGACCTTTGGTTTGGGCCTCGAGGCTCCAAAACTCATTTTGAGCTATTGGCCAAAAGTTAAGAATATGAACTCATGCATGTCGATGCTGGGACAGTCAAGAGACACTCACACGAGAAGTTCCACTAACATGCATCAAATATCATTTCCCTTATTTTTTTTTACCTAAGCTTTCAGTCAGTTAAGTTATGATCACTCTAGGACTTTATTCAGCTTGTAATGTAGGTTTGGGGGCTGGTATGGTATATATGGGAAACTTAGTGACTAAGCCTCCTTGACAATACACTTACTTTGGGTTCCACTTATCAACCAATTTCTTTGTGATACACTCTTATTTCTCCCTTTTGATTCTTTTATTGCACATTCAAATTGGGTGGTTCGTTTATTGTTTCTTTTTCCTTTTTATTTCATTTCTTTTTCAAAATTTTCTTTTTCTTTCTTTTTTTTCTGCCAGACCCAACTTTACTATCTCTTCTCTTATTTACCCTTCTTCTTACTAACTTCACATTACGCACCCCTATAATAGCCACCTTGAACTTTGATGATTTCGCTAAGTTGAGGTGCATAGTGTCCAAGGAGGACCACAACCATAATAGTTTAATGGTAACAAAAATGGGAAGGTGAAAGGTTTAACAAGAGAAACAGGCAATGCCGGCTCAAAATAGGGATCAAGGTATACTAATTCACATTTTGCAGGTCATTTAGGCCAATAGTGGACTAAGTTCGAAAACAACTTATGATCCTTTCCAACCGACTATCCTACAACCTAGGCAAGACTAATTGAGAAAGTTCTGCATTCAACACACAAAGGAAACTAAGTAGTATCTCACACACACATGGCACAGGGTCACATCATATGTTACTACCTGTCCGGTTCATGCAATTGTTAGATATGATTATTATGTCCCTAATCCTAATGCCATAACAAGATACACAATGGTTACATATGCATACACATCACAAAGTTCTAAACAAACTTTTGGAGGGGTATCATTTTTTTTTATCAAAAATATACAAAACATGTCAACTCCCCAAGATACTAAAAAAGAATCTCCTAATTACAACAAAAACAAAACACAATATGAAACAAACACCATACGACATAAAATTAAGCTAGACATGTTAGTTCTACAATGATATCATAGCCGACAGGAAAAGAAGCATGACAATAAAAACCACAACAACTATGATATACCCCACCCCAACAAAAAAACTATGAAATATCTCTAGTGCATGTAAACAATATTAACATAGGGAATAAGGACCTACCTAGGAAACTCTAACCATCTGCGTCATGATCATCCCCGTGTGGGGGTATCTAAATAGGCGAAGGCAGCTGTGGTAGTGGTGCACTACAAGATAATGCACCAACAGCTAGCTCAGCGTGTATTTGCATATTAATATAAGCAGTCTCCTATGAATCATAAGTGGCCCTTTTCAGGGCCTAGTCAAATGGCATGTCAGGATCCTACAATACCTCTTCTCTACCTCTCTTAATCCTCACTACGGTAATTGTTTCCTCATTTTTCTCAAAAAATCATAACATCAGGGTCCACACAGAGGATTAGATTAAAAAACTAGAGGTATAACTTGAGGGATGGTCGGACTATGGCTCTCTACGAGAGAGCATATCTCTGCTCGTAGTGTGTCCACCTCCTCTGTAATGTCACCTAGGTTGGGTGCCTCAATATCACTGAACTGCAATGAAATTCGAACCTCAAAATCATCTACATGGATATGCACCTCAGCTCAAAACTCTGACTTCTCATCCCTAGATGCAACTCGTAATTTAGTCTATGCCACCTTATGTGTTGTTTGGAACCAAGGTCGGATCTGCCCGTGCAACGATGCCACCTCAGCCTCCATATTATCCTGCCGAGTGGTAGTATCACACCGACTATCTACTAAGATCTTTAAAATTTCCCAAGATATTAAAATTATACCTACATCAGTAGCTGTAGTAGAAGGGCATGGGGCGCATTGCAGAGGTCCCAACTGGCTCCAAAGTAGAGGATGAAACTGAAGTGGAAGTGGCTAGGGTCCTCTTACCCTGTGTTCTCATCTCGGGTGCCTCTCTCTACTCCCCTATCTCAAAATACATACTAATACTAGTATCTTCTCCCTACTTATTAGTAGGCTGTGTAGAAACTGATGGGCCCTCACTATCAGAAGCATACAGGTCCTCTATGCAAGGACCAAGATTACCGGATCTTTGATCATACTAGTTTGAGACATGCCCGTCACCTCTACTCTTGAATCAACACCTAAAACCACTGGCACACTTGCCTCATCATATAGCATCTGGACAGGATAAGGAAATGATAGTGTAGCCATATCGCCAAAATTCGTCTATTAAAGCTTATGTTTGATAATGGATGAAAAATCAATATCAAAACCTGCAGTCATACTCGGTATCAAAGTAGCCCTATGCCAGGTCAACAAGCTTTCCACAATAGTTGGACACAATGTATAATGGAATACCAGCAATTAAAGGTTTGTGGAAAAACTCAATGCTGTATTCTTAATCACACCCTGCCACTCTATCCAAGTGGTATCTTCACTAAAACGTGAAGTATAACTGACAATCCATCTCTCTATCTCTACTCTCTCATTCCTATGCTTTGTATATCACATAACGCATCTATCCCATGCAAATATTAACCTGTAATCACACTATACACTAGACACAATGTCATGATCCACACTCGGGCCTGGCCGTGACCAGGATCCCAAGTCCGCCATAGACCGAAGACCACCCACTTTATCTAGTCACACAATACACTAATAGTGGCTGAATTTCAAATATATAAAAAAATAGAATAATCAGAACTCAAGAAGTATAAGAGACAACCATAACCAATACCTGGTCCACAGTAATCCACAGAGCCTCTATGACAAACCAAATCAAAACAATGTTGGGACATACCTCTAACGATAGACAAAATAAGTCCAAAGAAAGTCTATGATGAAAGATAAACTAAGAAGTAATGACCAACTCAAAGAAGGTGGCTCACCACTTTAAGCTGACTGTTGGGAATCCGAAAATCCTATCACTAGGAAAAGTAGAAGTGTCTCCAGTTCTTACATCACATGGGGATACAACAACCAGAGAAGGTTAGCGGGTTAAGCACTAGCATGTAACTAATAAAAAAGGAAAAAGAAATGACAATTCAAAATCCAGTTTAACTTAATGTTGATATTCACATACATGCATGCATATATGTGCTCATATAAAATGTTAGGATAGGGAACAAGGCTTAGCATGAACCTTAAAAAATTATCCTGGACTGTGTGGCTCATCAATCATGAAAAGGCACCCATCATCTATCTAGGTACAACTCTCACCCAGCTGAAAGGGCCCCAGTGCGTGGGGCCGCATAAACTAGAAAATAAGAATATGTATGTATGTACCATAGGGGACTCGAACCTTCTGATCATCTATCAAGGGTGACTTAAGCTCCCAGTCTTTTTACATGGGGGACTCAAACTATGGAATAATTTAATAAGGGGGACTTAAACCACTGGGTTATTTAGGCCAATACATCAGCAAATGCAGTTTCTAGTATTGGTCCCTCGGGACCTCCGCTTTCACGACCTAGCTACACAACCCTCTCTAACCATAGGTAAAATATTTTTTTCACACATTTCAATTAATTTAACCACAATATTCCATTAGGCATACACTATTGGTATCGTCATACCAACTACACTTGCAAGGTAACATCATCATGCCAATACAATTCCATTCTCTTAGGGATAACACTCCCATTTCTTTATTAATTAGAGGTGGGGGGAACACTGACCCCCTTTGTTCATTGAATCATACCATCATGTTTCAATAACCTCTTTATATCATGCAATTGGTCCAAAGGTAGTTTAATGGAACTATACTCATACTCAAAACCGATTTCACAAGATTGGGTTGGGGTTATTACCAATTAAATTGTTAATATTCACAAAATTGGGAAAATCATAACTCCCTAGTATATTCACCATGCCCATGTACCCCAAAAGTTCTAAACCATAAATAATCATATGTAAACTTTAGGAAACATTATTCAAAAAACAAATATTCAAAACCCATAACCCGTATTCCAAAACCAACATCAAAACGACATGAATAACACTTTAAAATGCATGCTTCAACAAAACAATGTTTGGGGAAAGTAACATGCCTAAAATTACAGAGAATTATGGAGAGAAATCCACTCTTGAGCTCTTAGATGCCAATTTCTTGAAAACCCTAGTGTTTTTTCTTGAGATAAATTGAGAGAGTCTAAGAAGTTTTTTTTATTTGTTTTAGAGTGATAATGATACCCTAAACTGCTTTTTTAGTCGTTAGCTATTATTCGGAAAATAGGAAATTTCCAAAGTGCCCTTAGTAATAAGACTAAAAAACTATCACCCAACCGTTAGGGGTGACCTTGTGACTCATAGGTCACCCTATGACTTGTGACATTTAGTTGTAGGCTAGATAGCATCCACAGGAACCAACACTGGTCTAATTATGAGTCGTTCCCTACAAATCATATTCAAACCTTATGACTCGGGAGGTCAAATAATAGACAACAAAAAATGTTGGCCACCTTTACTGGTTTGGCTATGGGAGCCACTAAAGGACTCATAACAAGTTTTAACGACTAACTATGTGCCAATTGTGACCAAAAGATAGACTTAGCCACACATACTGATCAGGGTACGATTAGGGTTTTACTACCTGTATGACTCCCTACATCTTGTAGGGAGAGTTGTAGTCTAGGAAGTAAGTGTAAAACTCAATAATTCTAAGGGCAAACATCTGGGGTGTTATATTCTCCCCACCTCTTAGGATTATTCCACTCCAAATGATGAGATAAGGAATTCATTAGCTCGATTTAACATGAAACATAGCCACACTTATCTTTAACAAAGATAGAAAACAATAATATAAAAGAAAATATAATCTTATTTAACAAAGTAAGAATACAAAGATACAAAGGAAACACATACCTTAAGAGCGATTATCCCAAGCAAAAAATAAGAATGGGTATTTGGACTTCATGTCCTCTTTAGATTCTCAAGTAGTTTCTTCAACCTAATGATTCCTTCATAGAGTCTTCACCTAAGCCATATCCTTGGTCCACAATCGGCGAACTTGCCGATCCAAAATCTCCATTGGGACTTACTCAAAAGACAAAAAATTTGAAATGCCAACACTCTCCAATGGGATAGTGAAGGAAGGATCACCAAATACTTTTCCAACATTGAGAATTCAAAGACCAGATAAACTAAATCAAAATAAGAAGGCAACTCCAACTCATAAGCAACGTTGCCCACTCTCCTCAAGATCAAGTATGGGCTGATATAACTGGGACTGAGCTTTCCCTTCTTTCCAAATTTGATTACTTTGTTCATGGGAGATTCCTTTAAGAATACCCAATCACCAACTTCAAACTCCAACCCTCTCCACCTCACATCAGTGTAGGCTTTTGGAGACTTTTTGTGGTCTTAAGCCTATTATTTATTACCTTCACTATCTCCGTAACCTGATGAACCAAATCAGGACCAGACAACCTAGCCTCACAAACTTCGAACTACCTTATAGGTTGTTCTCCTGCCATACAAAGCCTCTAATAGAACCATCCAAATTGTGGAATGATAGCAATTGTTATATTGAAACTCTATGAGAGGCAAATGGTTAACCTAACTACCACCAAAATTGATCACAGATAACCTTATTATATCTTCTAAAGTCTAAATGATCCTTTCTGCTTTCCCATTTATCTGAGGGTTGATAGTAGTGCTAGGGTTCACCTTAGCTCCCAAAACTCTCAAAAAAAAATGCCAAAAAAGTGATGAGAACAACATACCTTAATCAAATATGATAGAGACTAGATCACCCTACAATTTGATGATCTCCTAAATGTTAAACTTTGCATAATCCTCTGCAAAATAACTAGTCCTTACAGGCAAGAAGTGAGCATACTTAGTCATCCTATCTACCCAAATTAAATCAAACTAACTATGAGACTACGAAATACCGATAGTAAAATCCATAATAATCACTTCCCATTTCCATACAAGAAACTCAATTACTTGTGTCAATCCATCAGGCCTTAAGTGCTTAACCTTCACTTGTTGACAAACCATACACTTAGCCACAAAATTTTCCACATCACTTTTTATGTTATTCGACTAATGAATCTCTTTCAAATCATGGTACATCTTCGTCGAACCAGGGTGAATTGTATACCTCAACTCATGAGCCTGGTCAAAATCCTTTCCCATAACCCATCAACATCAGGAATGCTTAATCTACCTTGGTATATAAGGATACCATCACCACCAATCTCAAAATCCAAGACTTATAATTGACCAACATCATCCTTGTTCTACATCAAAATGGGATCATAAACTTGCTTCTCTTTCACCATTGTAACAAGAGATGATTTCACCACCTTTTGAACAACCACACCCCATCTTCAATGTCCAAAAGATGAACCTCCATAATAGCTAACTGGTGAATATCTTCACCAAACCTTACTACTCTTCCTCTACATGAGATAAGCTCCCCATGGATAACCTGTTAAGAGCATCAGTAGCCATATTAGCTTTACTCGTATGATAGTAAAGATTCATATCATAGGCATTGAACAACTCAAGACTTCTTCTTTGCCTAAGATTCAACTCATTCTGAGTGAAAATGTACTATAGGCTATTATGATCAAAATATATATAGAGATAAACTCCATACAAGTAATGGTACCCAATCTTCAAGGAAAAAGCCACAATGAACAACTCCAAATTATGAGTCAGATAATTCTTCTCATACACCTTAAGTTATCTAGAAGCATACGCCACCACCCTATCATGCTACATCAAAACATAACCAAGTCCAACACAAAATGTATCACAATATATAAAAAATCCATCAATATCCTCGAGTTGGGTAAAAATTAGAGGTGAAGTCAACCTATTCTTCAACTTCTCAAAAGTAGCCTCATAAGCATTAGACCATAAGAACATCACCATATTTTGGGCCAACCTTGTCAATGAGGCAACAATCAAAGAGAAACTCTCCACATACCTCCTATAATACCTAGTAAAACATTAGAAGGGTACTCGATTGCCTCTGATTCAAAGTTGCAGACATTTGCCTAAACTTCTATTCTAATTATTTTATTAAAGATTCATGCGACTCAACCTTCTGGGTCAGTCCTGAGATATATGGCCTAATCTCCTTAAGGTAAGTTTCCTAACTTTCCTAACATTTGACAACATCGCCTCCATCCTCAATTCAACATCACGACTGCCTGGAGGAATACATGTGTTCCTTATTCTCAAAGTCAAACTTTCTTCTCACTCACCATCATTCTCTCTACTGCTATTGTGTAACTATCTCAATAATAGTTCAAACCGTGGTTTCCTTTCCCCTTTGTTCTAAAACATAAAAATTCTCAGTTAAGATACTTAGCCTCTTTTTCCAAGTCATACTCATATGGTCTAGAGATTGCCCCCCTTTAATACTACTGCATTTACCTTCTTAGAATTCACTCATGCGAATTGCTTCATTTGAAACCCAATATTAGTTATAAGCTTTACAATCTCTTACGTTAGAGAATTATCACCCATTCTATGGTTATTGGAAGACCAAATGGCGTAAGTGATAACACCCTTCTCTACCTCACCATTAAGTCACTCTTTAATGTTAAGAAAGATCTAGCCTAGAATATCAGATGCTATTTCCCAACATAAATGTATTAATTCTCCCCCAGAGATTGTATCTGCCATTACTCTAGAACTAATATTCATGGATCTATAAATATCTCCAACAAGTTTGTCCCTAAAATGCAATGATTGGGTACCAAACTCAACTTTTTCTTAAATTTGTACTATGCCTTGTACATAGACTTAGAATGTAGCTGCCTAAAGTTATATATCTCATATTTTAACTATAATGCTTAAGCTAAAAGAAAGAAGCAATCTAACAATAGCATGTGCTACTTATTTCAAGTTGTAATTGATCCTCGTGGAAGTTTCCCAAACCATAATAGATCTTCACAAGTTATTGAAAAAGAGAACAACCTCAGGCTGAGTGTCTCTTGATCTACCCTAAGTATAGATACCAATAAAATTTGCAATCTATATATTTACATAGTCTGCAGCCAAGACTACAAAAATACCTTTCATGTTCAAAAGCTGGATCATGGCACTAGTAATGTTAAACTTAACATGTGGTGGTAAAGCTGGCTGAATGACGGCTCCTGTATCATATGCTCAATGTATCCTATATCCTTCTCTTCATTCATATGGTTGTAAGTACTGATATGTGGGGATCACTTGAGATGTACCACCTTAAACTATATCTTGATTACCATTAAGTGATGTTCGATGATCTACTCTAGGTCTCTATCTAGCTATCTCTTTCTCCTGAGCTACATGCTAAACTTCAGCATTCCTTCTCTAGTTAGAAACTGCATATTCTAACAACTACTCCATTTTCTTATCAGCAATGTCTGCAACTCCTGCTGGAGGAAGTGGAGGCATAGAATTAAGATCATTGCTAATTCCTTCAAGATAGTTCGCATATACTTATCATGTCATTATATGATTAGGCTTTAAGATTCTCTATAGGTTTGAATTAAGTGGAAGTAAGGTAATTTCTTGACTTCTGGTGTTAGGTATACACTGGCGTACACCTAACTAAAAATAGAAAACCAAACACTTGTAAACTTCAACAACTTCAATCAATAACTCAACACTGTATTCCTAGCAATGACTCTAAAATTTTGATGCCACCAAAAGTTATGCTTCTAAATAAGGCTAAAGCAGTTGGTATACAGTATAGTAACCTAACTTAGGTTGGGTTTGAATCCCAAGGGAATAAGGGGAATTATACCTCTCATTTATGGAATCAACGGGTAGTACAAAAAGTAAACAAGGGGCTTTGTAGTAGTAAACAATTAATGGCAACATAACTCAAATTTATTTGTAATTAATTAGAGATGAACACTAGGACTAGGTTACCCCATCTTCTTAACTTTGTAGGTTTATCATACTTTGTTGAACCAACCTAATATCTTGCATGCATACTCTGATAAGTTATGTACCATTAACTATCTTGTATAATCATTGACAGCTTTTTCCCTATATCTTTTGAGTCTTAAGAGGTCGCACTACTAACTCTTATCTTAGATTATATTTAACCATTACCTTTTAAGTCTCAAGTTATTAGATAAAATATAATGATCTTAAGTAGACGATGCTGATTAGCCTAGATCAATAATTAATCTTCAAATTACTGCAGTAATTATCTTTTCCTAATCTCTACTCTTATAGTGGAGTAAATAGTGATATAATAGGATGGATCCTAATGTTTACCACCACTTAGAAATCTATTAAACTGAAGGAAACCATAATACATACAAGAATATCAATTTAGAGCAACTCTACACTTCCCCTACTTTGTCAATCCTCTAGGGTTCCCATAACTCTAGCTTAGGGATTTAGCTACTCATTATAGTGAAATTAATACAAAATTCATAATTGAAAGCATTAAACAATATTGCAATGATAGACGAATAATAACCCAAAGTCTCAAATCAAATTATCAACCCAAAGAACAAAGTAATTCAAAGACCAAAATTTATTTCAAAATCAAATATATGTTTGTAAGTATCAAGAGTTTGTAAACAAAATAGAAAATGTCAAAAGAGTATTTATAGTAATACAAGGAAACCCTAGGAAACTATTCTCAAACAAAAGAGGAAACTTAAGGTTGGAGGCCACTTACTAGGCTACCTATGGGCCATAGGTGGAACCTACTGATCGTAGGTGGTCCCACATAGGTGACAAGTGATGAGTGGTGATTTTTTCAACCATTTTAACTTAACTTACTTACACACTATGAAGTTTGGAATAAATAAATGAGACATAATCATCAGTTAATAAATAATGTCCATTTTTTCAAAGCATAGAGTTGGTGAGATGAAAATATGTGGATTGAAGCTAAAAGAGATCAAATAGAAGCAAGTAAGTATAGTTGAAGACTTGGAGCAGTCATCATCCGCAATTACCATGTTCTTAGGCCAAAGGCCACAATCTTGGTCAACCAATATGGTCAATAGAAAGCGATCACAGAACCATACAGTGGTCGTATTGGTTGTGGTCACGGATAACTTTATGGGATTGTGGCTAAGATGGAATGTTGTCTAGGGTAGTTTTGTAATTTCACATGGCTGAATCCCTAACCTTATATAGGCAAAAACCTTTTCTTCTTTGGGTATTGCTTACCTTATAAATATTTTTGAATTTTAATCAAGAACCCAAATTGGAAAAGATTGAAACTAATTTTGGAGACTTGAATTCTTAGTGTTTTGTGAAGGAAGGATGCTTTGAATAATGCTTATGGTATATCTTTCTGTACTTTCTTCATGAATAGCTAAGTAATTTAGCTTTGGGATTATATTCAACTAGAGTGTATTTGTGTATGGATGTTAATGTGTTTTTATGATTTCTATTTATTGTGTATGGATTTCACAATTACTTGAGTTTAATAGTTGGAATATTGTGGGTGAAAACCCTAAATCTCTAAATAGGTTTAATGGGTTAAAACCCCAAACTCTATAAAACCTTTATCATCCTTGAAAGATTGGTCAAGGTGAACCTATGGGAACCTATAACATCTTTTAAAAAGGTCTATAAGGGGACAAGGCAATGGTGGGCAATTATGCATGTGGTATACTATCTTTTGTAATCTTAGAAATAAGTGTAAATGGAGTGTAAGTCATGTTATGGGTATCTTACTAGAAATAGGGATGCTCGATTGAGGTATTGGGTGACTATGAATGGCATACTTGTTTGGTGCTCGAAAGAGCCAATTTGTGAAATCTTTGAGATTTAGTTGAAAAAATATCTTCCAAGAATTTTTACCTAGCCTATCTCTCACTGAAAAACTAGATATCATGATAAACCATCTCTAACCTACATACTTTATACCTTTAGATAGACATAATCCCAAGATTCTCCCCAAACATGATTTTTAAACCATAAGTGTCATTATAGCTTGTTATAACTCAAAAGTTGATACGAACTGAATTCCCCCACTTTTATTATATGTTGTGTTTTCTCGTATTCTGGGTATCTATTTTGTGATTAGAGCACCCATAGGACTTGAAATTTGCATTTCACTCTTTGTGGATTGGGCGTTAACGTGAGTTGGGATATTGAAGATGACTGCCTTACTCTTTTAACATGAGAGTAAGTTGAGAATTATCAAAATTTAGCAATTGCTAGGGAGTGGAATATATATTTCATTTGTGTGGTATGATTTTTACTTCTGTATAGCCAGGGTATTTTGATTTACTTTCTTTGTTATTTTTTATTTTTGTAAGTGATCGCAGTATTAATGCAATAATAAGTGACAATGCTATTAACCTGGTTCCCTTTGATGTTCCTCTTGATTATGTGGGAAAACTCAATGATATAGGCCAAATAAGTGCAATCCTTATCCCACCAACTAATGGGAACGGAGTTTTCTACGTAACTAGTGTTATGTTAACTATTTTACAAATAAACAGGCTATATGGTTGTCAAGCATATGAGGACCCTATTTTTCACTTGAAGAATTTTGTGGAGATGTGTGCACCTTGAAACATCGCACACATCACTCAAGAGTCTATTCATCTTTGCGTTTTCCCTTTCTCTTTAACAAGTGAGGTGGTGTTGTAGCTCCATTCACTCGAACCCGATTCAATCACTAATTGGGAAGATCTTACCATGGTTCTTCTTGATCAATACTTCCCACCTTTCAAAATGCTCCAAATGCGGGATGAGATTATAAATTTTAGGAAATTGAATGGGGAACCATCATTATAAAGCATGAGAAATATTCAACAGAATATTGGAAAAGTGTCCAAACTATGAGGTCTCATAGAAGGTGCTTCTCCAAATCTTCTATTAGGCCCTTGATCTGCTTAACAAATCCATGGTAGACAATGTGGATGGAGGTTCTCTAGTGAAGATACACTACCATGAAACAATTCAATTACTGGGCGAGGTGATGAACCGAAATCGGGGTTGGCATACCTAAGACATCAAAGTTCCCAAAAGCTCTCCCTGTACATCTTTAGTTGACAAATAACAAAGAAAGCGGGATGAGGAAAGAGTGTAGACCATGGAAAAGATGATGACCTAACTTTAGCTCTTGAAAAATCATGTTATAAGTGCACCCACATAAGCGGTAAATTCCATAGAATCTAAGGACTATAAGGATGATGAGTAGGCCAAGAAGTTGGATGAAGAGATCTGGTATTTAGCAAATTATTCAGGGGGTTACCGCCCCATCTATCAAAGACAAGAGGGGAATCAAGGTTGGATGGATTATGACCGTGATAGGGATTAGAGAGATAGAAAGTGTTATTATGACCTTTATGTGACCCCCATGATCGAGCAAAGAACAAATAGTAAAGCTTCATTGACATCAAAAAGTTCAAGACCAATGATCTTTTGGCCCAAATTTTGTACAGGGTTGAAGTTATGGACAAGGTGGTTCATGAATTAAAAGGTGACTTCTCTCAACTTTCTCAAACCATGGTGGCCCACTCTACCTCCATCAAGTAATTGGAGACCCAAATTAGGAAAATCCCCATGCAATTAAATGCTAGTTCTAGAGGTGGACTTCCTAGTGACACGATTGCTAATCCAAAGAATGACGCTCAAGTCCTAGAAATAGTTACTAGAGGTGAAAAGACACTTGATGAGAACTTGAAAGAAAATTTGAGTGGAAAGATGCTCAAGACAGAGTGAAAGAAGGTGTTACCTCAAAATCAAGAATAAGAAGACGAGAAAGATAATAAAGAAGTGGTTGAGGTTGAAAATCCACAAAGTGAAACAAGGCCTACAATCCAAGTTCCTCCCCCATTCACTCAATGATTGCAAAGAAAAAAGAAGGGTGACAAGCTACAAAAATTCTTGGCCAAGCTTAGCAATCTATCAATAAATATCCCATTGCTTGAGGCGATCCATGAGATCTTAGGATATGCTAAGTAATGAAGAAATTATTGTCAAAAAATAAGCTTGTCGAAGGTGATACCATTGAAGTCACCGATGGTTGTAGTGCTATCATGGATAGTAAGATCACAAAAAAGAAAGATGATCCCAGAGCTTTCATAATTCCTTGTACCATTGGAATGTATGTGTTTGAAAAAGCTCTATGCGACCTTGGTTAAAGTATCAACCTTATGCCCTGTGTTATGTACAAGACACATGGATTGGATGACCCTACTTCAACCTTTATGTGACTCTTAATGGTGGACCGGTCTATCAAAAGGCTGGTAGGAATTTTATTTGATGTCCTAGTTAAAGTGGACAAGTTTGTAATTCCGGCGGACTTTGTAGTTTTGGACTGTAAAATTGACTAAGAGTTACTTATCATCCTTGGTCATCCATTTTTAACCACCAGATGAATTGTTGACTTAGAAATAAGGGAGATGAAGTTTAGGGTATAAGAGGATAAAGTCACTTTAAAGTTTTGTAAGAAAATGAAGCAATCCATGGAGCTCCAAGTTGTGTTCATGGTGGATATTGAGATTGAAGATGTGAAAGAAAGGGGGCTTGAGGACCCACCTTGAGAATGAAAAAAGAAATATGTTGTGCCACAATATTAACTAAGGCGTTGTGTGGAACAAAACACACAAATGCCATGAAAGTAGCTTGTATACTTTCTTTATGATGTTGTAACTTAGATTTTGGTGTTGGCATTTCAATAACTCATGCATTTGTGGAACTATAGAGTGAATTGGATGAGGTTAAAAAAAGAGAAAGTGTGAAATTTTTTTAATGAAAATTCAACAGGGGAAAAGTTGCCAATTTGTGAATTGGGTTGAATAAGGAAAAACACGGGAGCAGAAATGCTCTTAGTTACCACAATCGCGGGCCCCTGGTCACGATCACGGCCACCCGCATGCCCATGATCACGGTCACTTAATTGTGATCTCGGATGCTTTAGCTATATGAACAGTTGCATCCCCCATTTCCCTCACATTCCCTTTTAAAATCATATCCTTTAATTGGACAAAGTTCTGATAAAGTTTGTGAGATCTCCAACAATATCCTTGCACCTATATTACATCACAAATCTAGATAATCTTATTGACAAGTATGATCATATCCTATTCATGGAATTCGAGTGCAACACTCACTAATATAGTGATCTTCCAAAGACAAAGTTGCTTCCAGAGTAAGGGATTTGCTTAGACAATGTGCCAGAAAAGCTTCCAGCATTTCATGACAATGTTGGGGCCATAGGGTAGCAGTGTTTTGTCCTAGATCTATGCAATGAAAATGAGCAAGGGATGCGTGAATTCTTTGCCAACATTATTGAAATTTATTTCTTGGATCCATCCAACATGACTATTAAGATCAAGGGACAAGCGGTGCACTTTGGGGAAAAGCAAATTAATGATATTTACAGGTGCCCTCATATAAACATAGGTGAGTTCAAACAAAAAGGTATAAGTCGAGAAGTTGGTTAGCAGGAAGATTGTGTCCCGAGAGTGATAATGATACCTTGGCTAATTGGTTCGATCTTGAGGAAAATGATTATGATGCAGAGTCTGAGAGTAACAACAACCCTTGATGTGGTTTCAGGGAGCATCCTTATCTATTTTATCCTTGATTATTTATGCAGTAGGGACACTTCTACCATTTTAGTTGGCAGTTCCTATCTCCGTATTCATTTGATTTGGGACTGTATTATTGATATTTTTATATATTTTTCTTCTTTTTTAGATGATTCTTATTTTTAATTGTGTTGTATTATTCGGGCACTCTTATTGGACCCATATTTGCATGGATTAGTTACTTTGTTTTTAGATTATTGTATTATTTAATTTTGGTCACTTGACAAGATTTTTCCTATGATAGATTGAGTGACGATATTCTTAAAGGAAAAGCATCGTGATTGGGTTTTATTCATGGATATAGGGGAAGTATGAGTACCCATGGCATCAAGGTCATAAATGCAAGAAAAGTCTGAGTACCTATGGCATTGTTGATTTGGGATTGTATTCATACCCATTGGCTAAGTTTGAGTAGCCATCTGGATGGGAAAACGGTAGTAAAGCCTCAATATGAGACAAGATCTTGGGTTTTTTCCATAATTAACAAATTATGCATGGTGTGAATGCAAAACAAACACCCCCCATCCAAAAGTTTTGCGAAATTCAAGGGCATGGACGTGAGTAACTTTGTAACAAAACTTTTTCTATTTTTATGACTCTGAAATTAATTTAGGAAAATTATTTGTCTTGAGAGGGATGAACAATTGAAATGCCTTGACGAGATTCATATGCGATGTATGGGAGCTTATTTGTCTATATCTCATATGTACTTGTACCATCGAGAAATTTCTCCATTATCCTTTCAAGGCTAAATTTTGATTGTATTTGGTTGGTAAAATGATCCTAGGCCATTCTTGTGACATTGGAAGCCCACTTTATCCTAAAAAGCCTACCAATACATAGATATAATCCTTATTCACCCACTTTGAGCCTTTGAACTTTTCTTTGGGAAACACATAGTAAGTCGTGGCCCTTCTATTATCCTTTTCTTGAATCCTATTCTCTTTGAAATTAAGAATTCAACTTGAGGCTAAAATCCTAAGTTGGGGTGGTGAAAGTTGAAAAAGGAGTCGGGCCATGAAGTCATAACAAAGTGCCGACATGCTTAAGAAAATAAAGAAAAATGAGTAGAATAAAGAAAGGATCTAACAAAGGAACAACATGCATGAATTATGCACACACAAAAAAAAGAGAAGTGAAAAGAAAATGGGAAAACCAAGAAAGACAATGTAGGCACAATAGTGAAAGAAAACATGTGGCACAATATCAAAATTAAAAAGAGTGTATTATAGAAGTTCAAGGAGGGTTTAGCCTTGTTGTTATAAATTTATATCCTACCCTATCCTAAACCTACATTACAAGTTCCGAAAGTCCTTCATGATTCCCAACCAAATGTGATAAGCTTAGTGGCAATTAAAAATAGAGCCAAACCTATGGCATGGTATTTTTTAGCATTGAGAGTTCTTGTGGAGAGTGTGCTTGCACATAAATTTCTTGTTGCATGGTTGATAGCTAGGTGTGTGAAATATTCTTTATTGTGAGGAGGCGTGTGATGAAGTTGAGTTTGTTGATTTTGTCACCTTACGAACAATGAGATAAAAGGTAGTATAATGTGGTTGAGGTAAAGATGTGAGTCATTTTTATAGTATTAGTAGTTGTCACATGGTTTCTCCTTAAAGTCTATTGCATCCTTCAATATTCTATTTTATGTTGAGAGGTGTAGTTAAAATCATTTTTCCCATGTGTGAAGAGCTTTTTGTGGTAATAATCAAGTTAAATTCATCATGATCATTGGGTAATAGAATGTGGGCATTCATGTGAAATTGTCTCATGATAAGGGGTGGTGTTGCTTGAGGAAAATAAAGGTTTTAAGTTGGGTTGTTGATGATTGGTGATTTTTCCACTTATTTGCACTCAAATTTCGTACACACTACCAAGTTTTGTATGTATAAATGAGACAAAATCGTGATTTAATGCACTAATATACACATTTTATAGGCATAGAGTTGGTGAGATAGAAAGATGTGGAATTAAGCTAAAAGAGATCAAATAGAAGAAAAGAATTATAGATAATGAGCTGGAGTAGTCATCAACCCCAGTTACCATGGTCAATAGAACATGATCGCGGAACCATACCATAGTCGTGGACGACCTCATGTGACCCTGGCTAAGCGTGAATATTGCACATGGTAGTTTTATAATTTCATTTGGCATAATCCCAACCTTATATAAAAAAACCCTTTATTCTTTGGGTATAGCTTACCTCATAGATATTTTTGAATTTGATACAAGAACCCGAATTGGGCAAGATTGTAACTAATTTTGGAAACTTAAATTATTAGTGTTCTATCAAGGATGTATGCTTTGGATAATATTTATGGTATATCTTTCTCTACTTTCTTTATAAGTAGCTATGTAATTTAGTCTTGGGATTATGTTGCACTAAAGTTTATATGTGTATGGGTATTGATGTGGTTACCTGATTTCTAGTTGTTGAGTATGGATTTAACCATTACTTAAGTTTCATAATTGGAATTTTGTGGGTGAAAATCCCAAATCACCAAATGGTTTTGTTAGGTGAAAACCCCAAACCCTAGAAAACCTTCATCATCCTTGAAAGAGTGATTAAAGTAAACCCATAGGAACCCGTAGCATCCTTGAAAAGGTCTATTGGGGGATAAGGAAATGTTGGACAATTAAGTATGTGGTTTAGTATCTTTTGTAATCTTAGAAATAAGTGTAAATGGTGTATAAGTTATGTCATGGGAATCTTTCTAGAAATAGGGATGCCCGATTGAGGTATTGGGTGACTTTGAATGGCATACTTGTTTGGTGCTCGAAAGAGCCAATGGGTAAAATCTTTAAGGTTTGGTTGAAAAACTAATAGCAAAGACTTTTGACCTAGCCTATCTCTCACTCAACAACTATATATCATGATAAACCATCTCTAACCTACATCCTTTATACCTTCAGAAAGACATAATCCCAGAATTCTCCCAAAACTTGATTTTTAAACCAAAAGTATCATTATAGCTTGTTATAACTCAAATGTGGATACAAACCAAATCCCCCCACTTTTATTATATGTTGTGTTTAATCACATTCTAGGTATCCTTTGAGTAATTAGAGCACCCATATGACTTGAAATTTGTATTTTATTCTTTTTGGATTCTACCCTAATGTAATTTGGATATTAACAATGGCCTCCTTATCCCTTAAATAGGAGAGTAAGTTGAGCATTATTAATAAGCCTCTAAAAATACTACAGAACTCTCTGAACTTTTCTCCTCTGTCAACTATGCTAGAACCTATGAACTATAGGTGGCACCAATGGGCCATAGATGCCTTTCATCAGTAGAAGGGTCTTCTTATCTCAACTTCTGGTCCTTTTAACTTCACATTCTTAAAAATACTTTGTAACATACACCGCGTAGGTAGTACATAGGGCCGTAGGTGCCCACTTCAGTGGTCCAAAACTTTAATTTACTTTTTTTTCTCTAGAATAGTTCCTAAACCTGATTTTCTCCAAAATACAAAACAAAACACAACATATATCACAAAAAACTAAATAGCTTGAATATTTTCATTGTTCTAAGCATTGAAAGTGCAATGAAATTAGAGCTCATAAAAAAAAGTGGATATGGGACACACTTTCCAGCAAAATGACCTTAGGTAGAAATTTTGATTGTGGCATTAAGTCTGGAACATTGAATTTCATTGGATAGCATAGTTTGTTTGAGTATTCGAGATTCTGGATGAATCTCGAGAGGTTGATAGAGATAGCTAGTGATGGTGCATCATATATGTGACCGGTCGGTCGCTTAAGCAACCAGGCTTGACCCACTGGTACCGCATAACCAAGGTGCATATCACATAAGAGAGTGTTGCTTAAGCAATACCCAGGTCACTTACGTGACCTATATAGGGTCGCATACGTGACCTATGTTGAGATATCTAGTGTTTCTTAAGCGATACTTGTTCACTTAATTAGCGATGCTCATTTAAGCAACCTGATATCTTCTTAAGCAAAACCTGTGGGCATGGGAACGGTATAAATACCCTACTTAACCAAATTTTCACCATTCTTCAACTAGTTTCTAGAATATTGAGCCCCAAAATAGTTGTAATTCTTAGGACAATCAATTATGGGTGATTATAGAGTTTTGGTGTAGTTAATTATGCAGTTCTTCATTGAATTTGTTGTAAGATTGCATTAATTTCATGGTTAATTCCTAAATATTTTTCTAATATCCCTAAAGTATTGGTGGCTTGATTATTGCAACATTAGGCTTGGAATTTACCTATTTTGAGAGTAAATATTTCTTGAGCACAGAGGGATATTGTGTTGGTTTCAAAGATATGATTCTGTAATGGGCCCCACAGATATTTTTATGTGATTTTGGAGCCAAAGTACAATAGTGCAATATGGGTATCATTGTTCTTGTTTTTATAAGAGATTGTGATTTTTATAGTGTTACGCCTTGCAGAAGCTTCTCAAAAAAGGAAATTGATGGTTTATTAGATTATTTGGGATTTTCTTCAGTGTCCTAGTAAGTTAGGTATATCGAATTTATAGATTGAGATATTTCATATTATGATTATGATAATATTCTAGATATGAAAATGTATTTAGGTGATGGAGGTATGGTTATTTGGGTCAATCAGATTGTTTAGGCTATATTAAAATTGTAATTTAGGCATAATTGACTTAGTTGCTCATGGTTTTGGGAGAATTGTTATCTTCGGGATAATTATAGCTTATTTATCATCTAGAAATGATTTAGATATGTTATTCTAGTCCATAGTAAAATTTTCATAAAAATGGATTTTGGTGAGTAAAAGTAGGCCCTTTTGACCAAGACTTGTGTTAGCTCTTCCAGACTTACTTACGCATGATATACCCTTATTAATGCTTATTTTGGTACTTTTAAGATATTAAATGCCTATTTATGTGCTAGTTTGGTAGTTAGAGAGTTAGTGTTGTGATTTAGTGATATGGCTTATGGTAATAGTTTATTTATATGGTCTATTGATCCTATGAGTTCTGATTCATGTCCAACAATTGATTATGATATTGATACTATGAGTTGTGGTTCATGTCTAACTATTTATGATGATATTGATACTATGAGTTTCAGTTTAAGTTTGACAATCGAAGATGATATTTATACTATGAGTTTCAGTTTGAGTCCAAAATTAAGAGTTAATTATGATATGATACGGTTCAAATGGATTCTTGGTTATGGTATATAGTTGGTAATTTATGGTTATTCCTTTATTCACCCTCATTTGATTGTACACTCCAGGCTTATGGGAGCCTGCATTGGGTTATTTAGTTTTCCCATTTATTGGCTTATGGGCCAAATGTTATAGTTATAGTGTATGATCTTTACATTACTATTTCAATTTTAGATATTTACTTATGTACAATAGTGTTGGAGCTTATTTACAGATCTGAATATTAGTTGCTGCTGTGAACATGACTCTCGTGTAGGGTTGATTTTGGAGATTGGGTGAGCTTTTGGATTTGGAATTTACCTTTTTTCCTTCTATTTCCCTATGCCTAGTCTTTTCTTTTTGAGACAAATTGTATTCTACTATTTAGTTCTTATGGTTCATTATAGTAGCTCTTATAAAATATTATTGAGTCTTGTGATGGTTTTTGAACTTTTAACCATCAATTAGACTATTATTACTTCTTTATAGCTATTTTAACTCATTAAATGCTGATTTTTGGATTTAGGACATTATCCACTAAGTTAACCCATTTTGCGTGGATTTGGGCTACTGTATGGCTTGTATATCAAGTTGTAACTGAATCGGAGGAGGAGATGAAAGATAGATATCCCATTCTTGTTTCCATCACTGGACGAGAGAGCTTAAGGTATGAATTATATGTCTTTTTTATTTTATTTTATTTTATTCTATGAGTCCCTCTATGATCTTTCTTATGTCGCGCTAAGGGTGTCTTAAGTTGCCCTTCAAGGACGAATGATCCTAAGGGAGGATAATGTTAACCCCCAAGAATTTTGACAATTTAATTCGATCTCTCCTTAATGTTTAATGGTATTTTTTGAGTGGAATTATGGTAGGGTATGGCAATGGGACCATTTCAATTTGTTTTAAATTTTTTTTGACCGTGTTTGGAGACATTTTGGGACCGCAAAATAGTAGGGTCAATGTTTAGAGAATGACACAGATGGGAGACATACCCTTATGCGGAAACCAGTGAAGGTCCACAATAAAAGCGTTCCGCACTCTTATCGCTCTGCAATAAGCGCAATCCATGCCCTTTGGTTAGTATGATAAGGACGTGCCAAGCCTAAGGGAAGAAAAATGTGGATTTTATTTATTTAATTTAGGTCTAGCGATTTTTGGTGTTTTACCTATTTAAATGAATTAGATCACTATGTAAGCCTTATTTACTCATCAGTTATCAAATTTTTCACCGTTCTTTATCCTCTCCAATTTTAAGAGAAACAAGGCTAAGGTTTCTAACTAAAAATTCTACTTTCAAAGCTTTAAATTCAAGTTCTTCTAAAATTCCTTCGGTCAAAAAGGTATGTTGAACACTTACTTACATTAATTACCACTACATTGTGTTATTACTTAATATTCACTTGTTTTTATTGGTTATTTAAAAACTAGGGTTTGGGTATTTCGTGTAGTCGCCTACTTATGTGGGTTTTCACTTTTCCCTATGGTTGCTCATGTGTAAATAGTGATTTATAAACTAGAATTGGTTATTAAAAAGGGTGGTAGGTGATAACTAAGTTTCATAAAGATTATTGTTTTGCATGATAATAACACAAACATCAACCCATGTCATAATTTGGTTTCTAAATAGGGATTTTATTATGTTTAACTCCCTCTTTGAAATATTGTATATCATTAATGGAAAGAAATGGTTTACATTGGATTTTCAAATTGAAAATTTGGATTTTAAATGGTTAAATGGAAATGGTATGACATTATATTCATAGCTCGCAAGTATTGGTATGATGATACCAATTTGGGAATGCCTTAATGGAAAACTCAATGGTTAATGGTATGTGAAAATGTTTTAATAAGGCTTTAATGGGAATTGTGTAGCTTCAATGAGAAGGTGTAGTCTTTGTGAGCAATAGGTAAAACCATATTTATCGATGTTAGGGGTCTATGACCACTGTATGTTTTCTTCATGCGATTGTACGTAATCTTTCTTTTGGGACACAATTTTCTATTATTGATTTTAGTTTAATTTCAGTACATGAGGCTAAAATCGATTAGGGCTACTACATTGGGGTGATCAAACCCATATGGCGCATGGGTAACTAAAGGTCGGTGCAAGCTACATAGTTCAGTATTAAATTTTAAAAGTGTCATGTTAGGATATTCCTTATTTCTTGCCCCTCATTGATTATCTTCATAGATATTGGATATATGCTTTATGACTGCTTTCTGGTAAATGTATAGTTATTCATTTCCTTGGATTGCATTCTAGTACTTACCGCATTGATTGTCTCCGGATGGTATATCATTTAGATATAGGTTCAGAGGCTTTTTCTTTTGATCATGTGCAGCTTTAGGTGGTTCCTTATTCCATTGGTATGGTGAGAAGTGGTGAGCCTCCATCCTTTGGAAGGCCTTGTTACTAGTTAGAACTTTATCATATCTGTTTCTTTTGATTTTATTTAGCATAGTCGGGGTCATGTCTTGACTTAGTAGACAATACTTGAGTTACTATTTTTGGATTTGGATGTGATATTTAAATTTAAGTTTATTATTCATCAAACTCTTTCATTTTATAAGTTGGCTTTGGCATTTTCTTTATGATACTTCACTTATGATGCAAGGATAAGGGGGTGATCTCATGACTTCATAAGATTAGGGTCATTGTCATGGCCAACGTCCCAATTCGGGTCACGAAAATGCATTTATGGAAAACAAACTAGGAAGCCTTTTCCTATTGGAAAGGATTGGAGGGCTTCAAAGTGTCTTTCTATTAATATATGCTAATTTATGTGGACTTATGCATCCTATATCTTTTGGTATGAGTCATTATTTTCTACTCCTTACTAATGATTGTAGTAGCATAAGTTGGGTATATTACTTTTGAAATAAAATTGGAAATATTTTAGAAATTCAAGCACTTCAAATCCAAGGTTGAAAAGCAAAGTGGTCTGTGTATCAAAAACTTTAGCACTGATAGAGGCGACAAATTCTTGCACAAGTAATTTAATCTCTTTTTTGAAAAAAGGGGTATCCTCTAGGAGATAAAAAAAATCTTATAATCCAAAGAAAAATGGTGTTTGTGAGCAAAAAAATCACAATGTTGTAGATATTGCAAGAAGTATGTTACAACCAAAGTTACTTTTGAATCAATTTTGGGATGAAGCTATGTCGACGTCAAACCATTTATTAAATTTGTTTCCCACAAAGGTTGGCATGAATCAAACTCCATTTGAAGCTTAACGGGGTAGAAAAACTTTTGTAAGCTATTTAAGAATATTTGGTTGTATTGCTTATGCTTTGGTAAATTTTAATTTCATCATAAGTTGGTTGAAAATTTTGAAAAATGCATTTTATTAGTTATTGTACACAATCCAAAGCATATAGACCATACAACCCTCTTAGAATTAAGATTTTAATTAGAAGGGATGTAGTATTTGATGAAATGGAAAACTGAAATTAGAGTGGAAGCAGTTGTAGGATGCAAGAATAAATTCATGTGTCTACTGGAATCACTTTTGATGGAATTCAATGGACAACTCCTACCTATTTCTTCTACAACTTCCGCAGATTCATTTTTTTTCAGCATCACTGCACAAAAAATTTTTCATCTACAACTCTTGAAGAGTTTTTAGATGAGCTAATTCTATTAAGAATATAAACAAGTATTACAAAACAAATCCAAGTATGATAATGACATGTATACAACTTGTCACTTTTGTTTTGTTATTTCAGATCCTACACATTATGGAGAAGTAGCTTAAGAATAATAGTGGTGGAGAAAGATGCTAGAATTACTGAAATCTATCAAGAAGAATGGAAAAGGGGAGACGGATGAATTACCAGAAGGAAAAAATGCAATTGTCTTGAAATGAGTGTTCAAGAGAAAGTTTGAAATAGATGGCGACCTACAAAAGAATAAAGCTTGTTGAGTGGCAAAAAGATATATTCAACAATATTGTATTTATTTTGAATAAAAATTTTCTCCAATCTCTTGATTTGAAACTGTTAGACTTGTTCTAGAATTGGTTGTATAGTCAAAATGGTGATTTTATCAATTTCATGTGTAGTAAACATTTCTATTTGGAGACTTATTGAAGATGTCTATTTAGCACAACTAAGCAACTTCATAAAGAAGGGTGATGAAATAATGGTCTACAAGATAAAAAAAAAGGAATTGAATGGTTTGAAGAAAGCCCCTTTAGAATGGCATAGCAAAATCGATAGGTATTTTCAAAAAAGGGATATATGAGAAGTGAGAGTGAACCCACATTCTTTGTAAAGAAGAATGGTAATAATTTAATCATTATTTGCGTTTTTCGTAATGATATCATTTATTCTAGCTCTTTTCTTTCTCTTATGGATGAATTCAAGTCTCAAATGATAAATTAGTTACATGACTTTCTTGTCCTTGAAGTTCATCAATATAAAGATGTAATATTTCTCCTGCAAAGGAAATATGCTAGGGACATTCTCATTAAATTCGGTTTACTTAATTGCGAGTTTGCATCTACACCTATGAATTTTGGTGAAAAATTACTGCTTAATGAAGGAGTTGAGATAGATTATACTAGATATTTTAGAAGCCTTGTCGGAGATATGATTTACCTAACCCACACTTACCCTGATATTGTACTCTCTATTGCTGTCATTACCAAGTTTATGCAACAAACTTCAAAGGTTTATTTTTGAGCCGCAAAATGGGTTTTTCATCATATCGCTGCAACTCTGAACTTTGGAACTTAGTACTCTTAGGTTTACAATATCAGATTAGGTAGGTTCACTGATAATGTTTGATTGATAATAGATAAAGCATTTTAATACCTGTTTTTACTCTTTGGTTAGGAGTAATAAATTAGATCTCAAAGAAGAAAGCTACAACTACCTTATAACCTTTGAAATTGAGTACATTACAACCACTTCAGCTGCGTTCAATCCATCTGGCTAAGAATAATGTTAGCAGAACATCAACATTAGTAACAACGTGCGATAGTGATATACTGTGAGAACAATGAATTGATTGACATAAAAAAGAATCTATGTCTTCCCAGCATAACTAAGAACATTCATGTCTACTTCCACTTCATTTATGATTTGGTTGAAAAGGACAAGATAATATTAAAGTGTTAAAATACTCCCAAAAATTAGCTGATATACTCATGAAGTATTTAGTAACAAAAAAGTTTAACTATTTTAGGGCTTTTTTTTGGTGTATGTAACTTTGAATCAATAAGGAGTATTGTAGACTAATTCAATGTATGTCATGGTAAATTTAGTTTATCAGTAGTGTCCTATGTTCTTGGGCTATTAGCAGGTCAAGGTACAATAGTTTTCTAATGTACTATTAGTGAGTAGTTGTTGCTTAATAAATGTTAGTAGTGGTCAACTAGATACTTAGTGGTTTCTTTATTTTGTAAGCCTCTATGGAGGCTCTACTTTCTTCTTTAAGAAATAGGAAAACTAAGTTTCAACACATATTAGAATTCTTACTTTTAGCACTTTTTTTTGCACCAAAGGATAGAGAAGGTTCAAGTACTATAGACCAACTACACAACTATCATGAATCTCAAATGATCAACAAAAAACAAGAATCACTTGACACTCATACTCTGCTCAAAGGTGCAGAAAAGTAAAAGATGAGTATAAAAATCTATATGTACTTAACAATATCATAGATTAACACTAACACAAAGTACTGGAAAGGGTCTATAATAATCATCAAGGTTGTTTTTTTAATTTTCAAATCTTTCCCTAACTGACACCCTCTATAGCTTTGATTTAGAATTTATAACATATGGGGATATGTTAGTTGATTTTTGAGGTGATCGAATGACTTCTGAATGAGTTTTTAAGTTTTGAAGTTTTAGGATGTAAAAAGATTTTTCCAAATCAAGCATTTGACTGGAGAGGTTGGATGTGTGCTTTTGTAGTTCTACTAATTTTGAAAGGTGATTTTGGCCTGGATAGAGGGTTTGTTCCACTATGTATTGTTTTTTAATTATATTGTTGAATGTATATTTGGGTTGATTTTAGTCACATTTTATTTAAACGATATCTTAGAATGGTGATTCACTAATTCCATGAAACCCCTTGGCTTTTGGACCCATAGAAATTTCTTGAATATTAAAAATCTCTAGACATCATAAAACTTAACATTATAGTAGTATCATGTGCATACAGTTTAAGGGTATTAGTCATAAGTTACTCAGTGTAGTTTTGGTTGGTTTCTATCCAAGATATAGATAGGCACCATATGAGTCGTATGGAGATGGTACGAGTGAGAAAAGCCACTCGTATATTGATCGGTGTCTAGGGTATGGTTCTAAGGTACTTGTCATATGATAAAGGTATGACTTATGTATGGGGAGTTGTATGGTGGACAATGTGTGATGTCCAAACATTCTGCCTAGGGTATGAATAGTAAGTACCACTCATATGTTGTGTGTATGAGTCAAGGAGGGAGTCGTACCCTCCTGCGGTGATTTTTACAATTTATAGTTGGGGGTATTCTGTACATTCCTCCTCGAAACCCCTTTTGTCCCCAAGACTTAAAACAATTTTGGGACTTTATTTACCCTATTATTCTCAATAAAAAATACTTTAAACACTCTCAAATCTCTCTCAAGCTTTTGGGATAAGAAAAGGATAAAGTTTCCTTCAAGGTGGTCAATTAAGTCTCTCAAGTGTGGTTTCTCTCCATACTCTTTGGTATATAAGGCATGTTTCTACTCCATCATTGTTAGTTCAACTAAATTTATGTTTTAATGAATTGTTTTCATGAGTTAATTATGGGTATTATTTGGTTTTGAATTTTATTGTGGGGTTTTTTGTTGTTAATGGATGAATATTGTTTCCCATGTTTTTCATACGATTTTCATGTTACAATTGTGGAATTGAACATATGGTTTCACGGGAATGGTCAATTGATTCTTGGTTTTGGTTTTGGACACTATGTGCCCTAAACATGTTTGATAAAATACAAATGAAAATGTTTTTGTCCCATAGATTCACTTCGATTGAAAACCTTGAATTGCATAATATGCTAATGGAACCCTAAATGGTTTAATTGAATTAAATAATTTGGAAAGGCCTTGGTGGCCATGGCATTTGTTGAATTAGAAATCATGTAGGATACATGGGAATTCTCTATGTGTTGGCTAATGACATTGCTTACTTGCTATAGTTAGTATGATGATACCACTACATAATGCCTTGGTAATTAACAGATGGAATGGGTGGTTTGGTCACGTTCTAATGGTTTTAATTCAGTAATAATAGCGGGTTCTGATAAATTATTGTGAAGGTTGTGAATCTGATGGACGGACAATGGAAACTCATGGCTACCGACCTGAGGGTTGGTCCTGATGACCTTATACTTGTGGGGTACATGGTAATCCCCTAAGTTATACTATTATATATATATCATGGATGCCAAAGCGTACATGGGAATCTCCAGCCCCTGTGATATCTTTGATTCGTGCACCTACATATACTTGGGCCCATTCGGGGGAAACACTGGACCCATATAGTCAGTGGGTGGATTATGATAGTAAAGCTAAACAAATACAAGTTAAGGATTTTAAATTCATTATAAACCTGGTTCTCTTTCCCTGCATCAATTATATATATATGGATGTGATTGCATATGGTTATTTAATTGGTTTTAGATATTAGCATTATTTTACCCTTACTCATGAGTACGTGCTAGCATTAACCCACTAGCCTATCATCAGGCGTTGTATCCCTACGTATTGTAGGAATCAATAATACTACTCCTCCTACTTAGTGATTAGATTCGGGGATATCTATGTGTCTGATTAAAGTGGTTAGCTTTCATACTCTAAAAGGCTCCATTTCACGTTATGGACTTATCTTCATATTTTTGTTATTTATTAGACTTTGGTTTATGGATATAGTTGGGGAATTATTCCAACCTGGTGTTATTTTAACTTCGGATAGAGGCTTTGTGAGACTACTTTGGGTTGGCATAGGCTGTGTCGATATTGGTGTTTGCCTTGACATTTGTGTAGGTATTGGGACTGACACCACTTGACTGTATTTGGTTTATGATTGTTCCATCTTGTTATATTGTATATATTTAGAATTTATTCGGCATAGGGTGTAGGGCAATTATCATTGGATATTGGTGTGGCTCCTGTCCCGGTTGTGCTTGAGGCAGCCGACAAGACTAGGCCCTAGTCCAGGTCATGTCATACTTTTATTAGAGCCCTAGGTTCATGGTCACTTAGGAGTCCACAAAATCATGTTGAGTAGAGTTTCTTTTAAGGGTGTGTAGCGCATTACACTCATAAGGTAGAGGCTACAAGGCATTTAGGAATGTTTCTGCTTCTTGTGTTCTATATTTGTTATATGGAGTCTATGTCATAAATTCTATTCTAATTGTTGTTTGTTCACTTTTTCGATCATGCCTTAATGATCTAACATTCACAGAAACTCCACTGTTCTAACTGGGGAAAATGTGGATAGGGCATGTCCTACTCAAGGGATCCATACTCAGTCTAGGGGTCTAATTTTGGATTGTTCTAGTATTCCACCGATTCCCTCTAGTTTGTCTCTACCTCCTTAGGATAATATGATGAACATTGAGTTTCTTCAATCCATTCATATGTTCGCACAATTGGTAGCTACTCAATCTTTGTGTGGTATTTCTATTACTCATTTTTCTGAGGCCACAAGCGTTGGCAAGTTCATTAGGTTGAACCCTCCAACCTTTATGGGTGTTAAGGTGGAGGAGAATCCTCAAGGTTTTCTATATGAAATGGAAAATATTTTTGGAGTTATGTATGCCGTGAATGTGGAAGGCGTGGAGTTTACAGCTTATCAGCTAAAATATATGGTGTACCAATGGTACTAGGAATAGGAACAATCAAGGCGTGATAGTGCTAAGTCATCACTCTGGGAGGATTTCTCCAATGCTTTCCTGGACTAAGTCTTTCCTAAGAAGTCAAGGTAAGTGAAAGAGGAAGATTTTTTTAATCGAATATAAGGTAAGATATTAGTCAAGGAGTATGCCTTGACGTGTCACTAGTTATCGAGGTATGTTTAGAGTTGGTTTCTAATATAAAGGCTCGGATGAGAAAGTTTGCTTTGGATTGTCTCATGAGTTGACCTTGAGAGTAAGGCTGCCTTGTTAATTAAGGACATGGATATCTCTAAGTTGGTTGTGTACATGTAGAAGGTAGAGGAAAAAAAAGAAGGCTGAGTTAGGAGAGTAGCAGGGAAAGAAGTTCAGATTCTCTAAATTGGGTGGTGGCCAACAACAGAGTGGTAGGGATAGTGGTAAGTGGCACAAGAAAAAGTGGGGAAATTCGAGGTCTTATTCAACAACTAGTGCTCCATACCCAAAGCCATCAGGTGATAGATCTTTCTATGGTAGAGACAAATTTAGGTCACAAGGTACTTAATCTCAATCTAGTGGGGCTCAGTCAGCTTCATCATATCCTTTTTATAGATTTTATGGTCACTTGCATTGAGGTTTCTATGATGAGAGAAGGGATAGGTGCTTCAGATATCATCAACTAGGTTATATGCTTAGAAACTATCATGTTGTTAAGGTTTCCTTTAAGGTAAACAAGGTTCCTATTGCATTTTCTTTAGCTCCGGCACCAAATGTTGTACCATCTAGTTCTGACACTAGTTAGAATCGTCTTTATGTTCTCACTACTCGACAGGAGTCTGAGGGATCACATGATGTCATGACTAGTATGTTGAAGCTCTTTTCTTGTGATGTGTACTATTTACTTTATCAAGGGTCCACTCTCTTTTATGTGACCCCATTTGTGGCTATGCATATCAATTTTGGTCGAAATGTGTTTTGGACCATTTTTCTATTCCCATAGGTGACTTTGTTATTGATAGAAGAGTCTATAGGGTGTGTGTGGTACTTATTTGTAATAAGGAAACTGTGGTGGATCTGTTTGAATTAGATATGGTGGATTTTGATATCATATTAGGGATATACTAGTTACATTCATGTTATGTGTCCTTAAACTGTCGGACCTATAAGGTCGTCTTTAAATCCCCTAATGAGTTGTCTATTGAGTGGAAGGGTGTCTCCCTATTTCTTAAGGAGAGGTTTATATCATATCTTAGAGCTCAGACGTTGATCTCTAAGGGGCGTCTTTATCATCTAGTCCAGGTTAAAGATTCTAACTTGGAGGGTTGTTCTTTGCAATCTATCTGATGGTGAATGAATTTTCCTAGATCTTACCTGATGAAATTCCTGGTGTTCCTCCAACTATGAAAATTGAGTTTGGGATTGATCTTGTTTTGAATACTCATCCAATTTCTATTCCTCCATATAGAATGGATCTGGCTGAGCTGAAGGTGTGTAAGGAGTAATTAAAGAATCTTTTAGATAAGGGTTCATCCATTGTAGTATGTCCCCGTCGGATGCATCAATGTTATTCATGCATAAAAGGATGCTTCCCTTCGAATGTGTATTGATTACCTGCATTTGAATAAGGTAATGGTAAAGAAAAAATATCTTCTTTTGAGAATAGATAATTTGTTTGATCAGTTGCTAGGTGATAAGTTTTTCTCATCAATTGATATTTAATTTTGGGTATCATCAATAAAATATTAGGGAGATGGATATCTATAAGAGAGATTTCTGTATCTATTATGGTCACTTTGAGTTGTTGTTATGTCTTTTGTGTTGACCAATGCCTCGACGACATTTATGGATTTGATGAATAAGGTCTTATATTAGGTTTTGGACTTGTTCATCATTTTGTTCATAGATGATATTTTGGTATATTCTAAGAGTGAGGTGGATCATGCTAATTGCCTCCGTGTGGTGTTGCAGACTTTAAGGGAGAAGCAGTTGTATGTGAAATTTTTGAAATGTCAATTTTGGTTGAAAGTTGTCATTTGTTTAGGTCATATAATTTCTAGTGAAGGGATCAGGATGGATCTACAGAAGGTTGTAGTGGTTAAGAGATGACCTATACCTAAGAATCAAACTGATATTTAGAGCTTCTAGGGTTTATCTAGTTATTATAGTAGGTTTGTTGATAGTTTTTGTTCCATAGTTTCCCCGTTGACTAAGTTGACTAAGAAGAAGGTAAAGTTCTTGTAGTCTAATTCTTATGAGGGTAGTTTCGAGAAGCTGAAGGATAAGCTAACTTCGGCTATGGTTCTGACTTTTCCTATAGGCACAAAAGAGTTTATGGTCTACTATGATTCATCCCATGTGAGACTTGGTTGTGTTCTGATGCAGCATGGCAAGGTAGTAGCTTATGCTTCCAGGTGGTTGAAGGTGCGTGAGAGTAATTATCCAACTCATGATTTAGAATTGCTATTTATGGTGCTTGCATTGAAAATCTGGCATCAAAATTTATATGAAGTGCATATGGACATCTTTACTGATCATAAAAGCCTGTAGTATGTGTTTACTCAAAAAGAGTTTAACCTAAGGCAAAGGAGATGGCTTGAGTTTCTCATGACTTATGACATGAGTCTTTACTATCATCTAGGTCAAGCTAATATGGTTTCTAATGCTCTTAGCTAACATGGTTGTTGATGCCCTTAGTAGGTTATCCATGTGGAGTCTATCTCAAGTGGATAAAGAGAAGAAGGATTTGGTGAAAGATATTCACCGTTTGGCTAACCTTGGAGGACACCTCTTGGACTGTAAGGATGGTGGTGTATTCATTCAAAAAATTATGTAGTCGTCTTTGGGTGATGAAATTAGGGAGAAACAAGTGTTAGATCCTATCTTGATGAGGATCAAGGGTGATTTTGGTGGGTAGAAAGTGATGGACTTTGAGATTAGTAGTGATGGTACCTTTCGATACCAAGGGAGGTTATGTGTTCCTGACATTGATGGTTTGTGAGGGAGGATCTTGACTAAGGTGCATGAGTTTCTTTATTCATTCATCCTAGTTTTATAAAAAAATTTCATGACCTCAAGGAGATATATTAGTGGAACAATATGATGAGGAACGTGATGCATTTATGGCTAAGTGCATAGTATATCAACAAGCGAAAGTGGAGCATATGAGGCCCGGAGGATTGTATCTAGAAATCGAGTTGCCAAAGTGAAAGTGGGAAGTGATCAACATGTATTTCACTATTAGTCTTCCTCAGTCTCAAAATTAGTGTGACTCAGTTTGGTTAATCATAGATAGGATGACAAAGTATGCTTACTTCTTGCCAGTAAGGACTAACTTCTTGGCTGAGGATTAGGCAAGGTTGTATATTTATGAGATTGTGAAGCTGCATATGGTACAAATTTCTATCATCTCATATCATGGTACACAATTTACATCTCACCTTTAGTGGTTATTTTAGAAAGGTTTAAGGACAAGGGTGAGTCTTAGTACAATTTTCCACCCACAGTTGGATACGCAAGAAGAAAGGACCACTAAGATGTTAGAGGACAGCTTTGTGATTTTCTGATTATGGTGGTAGTTAGGTTGAGCATTTACCTTTTATGGAGTTTGCTTATAATAATAGCTACCACTCTAGCATTAGGATGACTCTTCTTAAAACATTGTATGATAGAAGGTGTAGGTCTCCTATTGGGTGGTTTGATGTTGGTGAGGTGGAGATGTTTAGCCTAAATTTAGTTCACCAAGTCATAGATAAGATGAAGATGATTTGGGATATACTTAAGGCTTTTAAAAGTCGAAAAAGTCCTAAGTGGATGTGAGAGAGGAAGAGAGTTAGAGTTTGAGGTTTGGAATAGGGTGTTCTTTAAGGTATCTCCCATGAAGGGAGAGATGTGCTTTGGTAAAAAAGGCAAGCTTAGTCCTCGGTATGTTGGTCCGTACTTGGTCTTGAGAAGGGTTGGTAAGGTTGATTATGAGTTGGAGTTTCCTTTCAGTTTACGCTCCATTCATTCGGTATTTCATATTTCTATGTTGAGGAAGTGTATAGGTGATTCCTCTTAAATTGCTCATATCAAGGATACTAGTATTTCAGATTCCCTATCATATGAAGAGGTCTCAATTGAGATTTTGGATCGACAGGTTTGTCATTTGTGGACCAAGGATATAGCTTTGGTCAAGGTTCTATGGAGAAATCACAAGGTCGACGAGGCTACTTGGGAAGCCGAAGAGGACAAGAAGTCCAAGTATCCATTCCTATTTTCTATTTTAGAAATTCATCAGGAAGATATGTTCTTCATCATACTTTTGTTTACAAACTTTGTAGAAGGAACAATTAACTTCCTTGCATCTTTGTTTTCTAACATTGTTAAAGGTTAGAGTCGAGGTGGTAGGGTGTAAATAATGCTAGTCATGCCTTGTCACATCATTTGAGTATGAATGTTCCAAATGGTAGAAAATTAAAACACCTTGTATTTTGGACCATTAGAAATTTCTTAAGTTTTCAAACACTCTGGATATCATACGACTTAGGCTTACTAGTCGTATAATATAGGTATGATTTAGGGGTCTTGGTCATATGTTACTCAGTGTGGTTTTCATTGGTTACTATCAAAGATACAAATATGTACCATATTATTTGTGTGAAGATGGTACGAGTGAGGAAAGCCACTCATATGTTGATCAGTGAGTCATTCCCTTGGTAGGCTACCTAGGGTATGGTTCTAAGTTACTTATCTAATGATGAAGGTACAACTTAGGTAAGGAGACTTTTATGATGGACTGTGTATGATGTCCAAACATTCTGTCTAGTATACAAGTGGTGGCTACCACTCGTATATTTTGTGTACGAGTCAAGGGAAGAGTCGTACCCTTTGTCGGTGATTTTTACAGTTTAAAGTTTGGAGTATTTTGGATATATCTCCTTTGAATCCTTTTTGGCCCCATGACTTAAAGTATTTTTGGGACTTCTTTTAGCTGATTATTATCAATCAAAAATATGTTAAACTCTCTTTAATCTCTCTTCAGCTCTTGGGATAAGAAGATGCTAGAGTTTCCATCAAGGTGGTCAATTAAGGCTCTAAAGAGTGGTTTCTCTCCATTCTCTTTGGTATCTAAGGCATGTTACTCCTCTCTCATAATTAGTTAAACTAAATTCATGTTTCAATGAATGGTTTTATTGATTTAATTGTGGGTATTATATGGATTTGAATTTATATAGAGGTTTTGGTTGTTAATGGATTAATATTATTTTCTGTTTATTTCTTATGGTTTTTGTGTTACAATAGTGGAATTGAATATATCGTTTTATGGGAATGGTTAATTGGTTCTTGGTTTTGGTTTTGGAAAATGTATGCCCTGAACATGTTTGTTAAAATGCCAATGAAAATATTTTTATCACATAGTTTGACTTTAATTGAAAACCTTGCATTGCATAATATGGTAATGGAACCCTAAATGGTTTGATTTAATTAAACGATTTGGAAAGGTCTTGGTGTCTATGGTATTGGTTTAGTTGGAAATCATGTAGGGTACATGGGAATCCCCTAAGTGTTCGCAAATGACATTTCTTGCAAAATATAGTTGTTATGACGATACCATTACATAATGAATTGTTAATTATCATATGGAATTTGTGGTTTGGTTGTGTGCTAATGGTTGTAATTAGGCAATAATAGCAGGTTGTGATAGCTTATATTAAAGGTATGAGTCCGATGGATGGACAGTGGAAACTCATGTTTGCCGACATGAGGGTTTTTCATAGTGACCTTATACTTGTGGGGTAGCTGGGAATCGACTATGTTATACTTGTATATATGTATCATAAAGGGAGAAGGGTACATGGGAATCCCTGACCCCATGATATCTCTATTTCGTGCGGCTACATGTATTGGGGACCGTTCAGAGGGTAACATTGGACCTATATAGCCCATGGGTGGATTATGATGGTAAAGCTACACAAACCTAGGTTAAAGGTACCCGTTAGAAATATTTTATCCTTACTCATGATTTTATGGTAGTGTTCACCCTCTAACCCATCTTTGGGCATTGTATCCCCATGCGATGCAGGAACCGGTGATACTACTCCTCTTGCTCAGTGATTGGATTCAGGGAGAACTTTGTGTCGAATTGAAGTGGTGAGCTTCCATACTCCAAAAAGCTCAATTTCATTTTATAGACTTCTCTACATACTTTTGTTATTTCATAGACTTTTGTATATGCCTACGGTTGGGGGTATGTCCTAGTTAGATATTATTTTGACTTTAGATAGAGACTTTGTGAGCCTACTTTGGATTTGCATGGGTGGTATCGGTATTGGTATCATCCTTTGCATTGACATTGGTATTGGGTCTGCCACCGCTTGACTGTATTTGATTTATGATTGTTCCATTCTGTTATGTTATATATAATCAAAATTCATCTCACATAGGGTGTAGGGCGGTTATAGTTAGGTATTGGGGGTGGTCTCCGGTCTCGGTTAGGCTTGAGGCACCCAACACAACTAGGCCCTAGTACGGTTCGTGTCATACATATAGGTCTGGAGTATATTTTATAACTGATCTACTCTATTGATATTCTTAAGGGATTCTGAATGAGTTCAGGGGGATGATTCTAAGCTTTAGGTTGCTTTATTAATTGCTAACTACAAGTGCATTAATTCATCTTCGTTTCACATGAGGATTTCCATGTTAATAGAAGATTATTTATATTATTGCACTTATGAATAGTAGGTGAACTGGGTAGGGTCAAGCTTAGCCTTTTCAATGGCAATATGTTGGGTTGGATTGGGACGGTGTTTATGACGGGATGTTGATTTTGTGAAGAAGGACCTAAACATAATCTTTATTTCAATTGTTGAGAGTTTTAGACACCCAAATAAGGTAAATTTTGATGTTTTTTCAAATATTCTTCGTAGAGGTAATTTCTAACTTTCATTTTGGTAATTCCTGAATGATTCCTTATTAGTTTCACCTATTAATTTTTTATTTAAAATAGATTTTTTTTGAACTTTTTTCCCAAAACTTAATAGAGTAAAAAGTAGTGATTTGAGTCTGATTTGAGAGTCGTCTTTGATGAAATTTCATCTTTTAACTCTTTATCTTATGGGTAAAGTGATTATCAGTTGATTTTGAGGATTGACTTTTTGACTTAAGTTTGACCTGAACTTTAATATGGCAATATAGGTATCACTGGATCCATAATCACATATAAATATGTTTATAATAGATTAGGACTGTTTTGAGACTATTCTAAAGGGGAATAATATTTTGTTTCTATTGGTAGCTTATATTTTAGCATCGTGATAGGTTATTACTTACTCTTCTCCAGACTTAACTTGAAATGGGGACTTATCATTTAAAGCATGTTATTGGATGAATGAATTCATGGGTTCTAGTACTTAATAAAGCTTATTAATATTGTGATGCCTAATTGGGTTTATGTTGTTGAATGACGTGACAATTGAAATTATTAATTCATATATTGTTTTAAGGACTTTTTGTTCCTTATTAACGAGAGGTAGATTTCTTTTATGAACATGATATATAAAGTAAATAAAATGAAAGAGAAGTGTGGTATAAGGGCATGATTGATTAACATTATCCATATTGAGGCTTGCATCCTATGACTTGAGATCATAAATACATGTATATATACCAATTTTAATCACATCATCTTAATTCATGCTCATACATACATATTCATACTCATGAATCATTGGTACAAAATGTGGAAAGAAAACTTTTTTCTTGAAAGAATATACTAATTTTATCTCACGAACCAACTTCTCAAGTCATGATGGAACCTAATTAAACCACCAATAAGTAAGTCAAACCATAGTCCAGAACAACAAGTAATATGCTAAACTGAAATATAAATAACACAAAATTTAGACATACAATAAAAATACTAAGCAGAAGAATATATAAGTACGATAGTACTGAGCAACTAAGGGAAAAGAGAAAATGTACAAAAGAGTATCCCATGATCTGGTAGGGTTGGTACTAGAGCCATTAATTAAAAAAATAAGAGAAGAAGATAGTCGAATATATACAAGTCGTCACAAAATATGAAAAAGACTATCAAAAGTAGCAGAATGAGAGAGGATCAACTTTGGGTCTAAAAATTCACCCTATCTCCAGAACCACTATACGCCTAAATAAAGCCTCAGTAATAGTAGATTGTACTTAGATCTACATTAGAATAAGATATAGAAGAGAAGTATGAGTACCAAAAATAGGTACTTAGTAGGCATAATAGTTAGTCATCAGAGTCTGACTAAGCTAAATTACAATAAAAGAATAATAAAATATGAGAATGTACACTAAAGTTGGGAATAAAGGGAATATGTTTAAAATAATACCTCAAACCAGGCTAAGCACTAAATATGTAGAATAAGTAACTCCAAAGTAAATACAACCAAACTATAACCTAATTGGACCCTTATAAGCCCGGAAGACACAAATAAGAATGGAGTAACCCAACCGTGCCCCCATAAGTCCAATGGATGCAAACAAGGAAGAAATATCGACAATAATAAACTTAAAGTGTTCCCACATGTGATAACATACCTAGAGCTCCTTTTGAACTATATATGCCGAACTTGAACTAGAATTGGAGAATAGTAAAATCATAGTAAAGTCCCCCATATCGTTCATGAATACCATACTTGTACCGATACTAGAGAATAGTTTCAATATAATATAGTACCATGTAAAAATCATTAATACCATACTTGATCCAAAACTAGTGAATACATTTCACGTAATGACAAGCCAAATCCATAACTTCCTTTAATTCTATATATTCTCAAGTCCTCAAGGAAATTGGTCAAATCTATAGGTGAATCGGGTTTTTGTCACTAAGTTCATAAACAAGGTTCTTGATGATTAAATATTAGTCAAACCCAAGTAACAAGGGTATCTGGTGCTCGATATTTTATCTAGGTTTTTATAAGTTCAACATTTGACCTAAGTTGACAAATGAATGCCTCTTAAATATACATAGAGCTAATTTAGGTATTTGATAAAAAAAAGGACGACAAGTCCAACTACTAGACCCAAAAATCCATGCTGAGTCAAGAACCTAACCAAACCTACACTAGTGATCTACAACTCCAACCCACGGTATGATTATGACTATTAGGAGGGAAAACAGGGCAAATTCAACCAAAAGATCCCAAGTCGGCAAACTAGAATCAATAAATTACTAAACGATCAATCGAGTTGTAACTACCCTCCCGTATCTATCATAATACTACATTTATACAATAATAAAGATCAATATGCAAGTAAAGTAAGCCTAACATACCTAGACTCTACTGAAAGATCAAAAAAGACCACTACTCTGGAGCTTTTCCTTTTTGAGAAGCCTCCAAATTCTTCCGCACAATCAAAATAATAATCTATACATTACAATGAGACTAATGAAATCCATGTGGGTTGAGCTTGTGGAATCACAAATTTTCAACCGTCAATATATCCCTCTAAGTTCATGAGATCAACTACCATCAAAAATGGACTGGAGAGCACAATTAAGCCCCAAATCAGCCCATAAAGTAAATCTAGGGACTTAAGGTTTACCAGAGAGTTGAATAAGAAATAAAACTAAAACTTACCAAAATAATAATAAGAGTATGGAAATAATAAAGATTTGAACTCACTCCTAATACCCAACAATTAATCTCCTATGATTTTCTAAACTTTATATGGGTTGATGGTAGTTTGTACTTGAAAAAGTAAGCTTAACTGAATAGGAATGAGATATATAGAAGGGTATCAGTTATGGTTGCTTTAACACCTAAATAATGCTAAAACAGTCACAACTAAAGTGGCCAAGTCTCACATGGTCATCCTTCACTTAGGCAGTCCAGAGCAGCTAAAGTAGATGTTGGTAAAGTGATTCGTAAACTCTAAAGTGGTCCCTTGGAAGTTTAAGCAGTCACACCAAATATAGCAGGCACCAACTCTTAGTCAAATTTAGCAATTATCTATTGGACCCTCGAGATTTATTTAGAATCTTATAAACACAAATAATATATGCCACCCTACTAAATTTAACATTCCAAAATCAATGACTCCATTGAATTTTACATCCGAGGTCATATTAATAGAATATAGGCCCCATATCTAGTAAGCCATTTTAACTAAAATTCACCCAAAATCCCAAAATATGTTTGAATGACTTGGGACCTAAACCAAAGTCCCCCTAACCTAAAATTGATATTATGGTGATACCAAAACTTTCAAAATTAGCATCTAAGAATATTTACCTAGAGTTTAGGTCTGATAACATTTCCTAAAAGCGAAAGCTCTAGAGTAAAGAATTGGCTCTAAAAGTCAAGTAAACTACCCGTTAGCAGAACTATTAGTCCTAACAAGTCATAAATGAATTAAGAAGATATATAAAATATCTTATCATGAAAAAATTATGAAAATTTAGGAAATCAGTTTAATCCTAGTTCAATTTTTTGATGGTGATATTGAGATGTATAATAATGTTTGTCTACAGTAAAGATTCTAGGTGGGATAGATAGACCTAACAGGTCTTCCATTAGTCCTACATGTCACTGTCGAGGTGTATATATTAATAGATATTTTCCATTGCATTTCATAGCATAACATTGTATTGCATGATTTGTCTATCCTTATTATGATGTAAAGTGCTCTTTTGATTGTAATAGTTGAATTTCTAGAAATTTTCTCCACGTGAAGTTATTTTAGCATACCTAATTCAGTATAGTACATGCTTAAGATCAATCACCCTATGCTTTCTACTAAGTACTAATGGTTTTTAATCACACTACTTTTATGTAGCCTTCTAATGTAGATCTATGTACTAGTGTTTAGTGCGTCTCTTTATTGTACGAGGTTCACATATTTGTGGATTTGGTGATCTTCCTACAGTCAAAGGTTGATATAGTTATATTTATTTAACTTTTTTCTTATATATATTCTTTAAAGTTATATAATATATTTTCCAGTACTCTTAGAGGTTGCTTTTGTACTTTTGATAGGCGAGTCATGGGTTTTATTTTGAATATTTTCTTTATCATTTATCTTATGAATTTTAGAGGTTTCTTGCAATTTAATACCATTACAGATGAAATTACAATTTATAGACAATTTAATGTTTTCTTTACTTTATTGACGTTTGTATTATTATTAATATTACTATTATTATTATTATTATTATTATTATTATTATCATTATGCTTGACGGTTGGCTTACTTACCAAAGTTGGGTGGGGTTGATACCATCATATGTGTAGTTTTTGGATCTTGATAATTTTGTACTGGAGCACTCTGTTCACAGTTCTAATGAATATAACAACAAGTGTCTATCAGAGTATGCCAAATTGTTATGTTGATATCCATAGCTACTTTCAGAGTCTATGATATTTTTAGGAAAATTCTATTCTTTGATTCCTTATCTTGTGAAATTTGTTATCTCTTGATTATTATAAAAGTCATGTTTTATTCTCTCAAAAATGGTTAGGAAGAGATCAACTACCATTAGGAATGATGTGTCTGTACCTACTGTTAGGACTTTAGCAAGAGGCTGAGGCCATGGTAGAGGTAGACTTAGCGAGGCCTCAACTCCTAATCACGAATGCCACAAAATCTACTATATTAAAACTGATGACTATGAATTTGCTCAAACACTATAGACCTAGCCTCAACACTAGAAATAATCCTCTTGGGTCTGAATTATAAACTTAAACCATCAAGTTAGCTAAGGATTGAATGCTCATAGCTAGCGTCCACTTTGAAATTAAAATAAAGGTCTTGCTACTAATATCGATAAATTATATCTCTAAGCAAAGTATAAATCAATTGCAGGACAAATACAGAATCCAAACAAAGGTTGAGGTTGATATCACCGGTAATAAGTTGAAATATCAGTCAATATGCATGCCAAGGAAATTAATAACAATTTAAAGTAAAAAGGGATTTGTAATTATGGAATTTAGTAGTAATAGTAGTTGATTTTTTGGATTTGTAATCAGTATAAGAGAGTCACTAGGACTGTGTTATTTAATAACTTAATAAATCTATAGGTTCATCGTACTTTACAATTGTTGGTGTTCAGTATGCATAATCGATTGGTTATGTATACCTTGAACAACTTTATTCTTGTGCCTAAGGAATAATTTGGTTAGTTTTTTTCTCCTAAGCCTTTGTTACTAACCCCTATCCAATATCCTTGATAGTTATCCAATGTTATTAGATCAAGCTATTAAGGGGAGGTTGATATCTCCTAGTCTCTACTATTTATTTCATTTTCCCCATCCGTACTCATCCTTTCGCCTAGACTATAAATTAGCCAAGTTCTAATAGTGGTCACCTTTAAAAAGCCATCAAAACCATGGAAACAATCAATACACGTAAACACCAGTTGAAAATTACTCTATACTATGAATCCTTATTTGTCAATCCATCATGGTTGCAAATTTTTCTTATTTCTCCTTCATTTACTTCTGATCCCCATTTTTATACAAAAATTACAATAACCAGATCATATCCACATAAACAAGCCGTTGAATTAACCTATTTTATTTGTTCTAAGTGTCGAAAGAGTTGTAAAATCATGGAACATAAATTCCCTCAACTTTGAACATTTGTATGTCCTTACATAAAAAAATATTATACTATCATGATGCATAACCTAGACTAGACAAAGATCTCCATGGGAATCAATTTTCACCAAAAACCATTTTTTCAACATGCAATTACTCAAAAAAATGCACATACCTAAGTGCAGTGCATATATAAAACAATTGCCATAACATAAAGGATCATGACATGGCATCACGTTATCAATAGAATACCCAACACTTCAAACAAATAACATTACTCAAACAAGCAATAACTAGAATGTATCCCCTATGCCCTTATGTCAAAGAAGTCCCACAAATCTATGCAATGTATGTTAAGATGTGAATTAATCAAATATCTCACCCTCACAAAGAACTCAAGTTGTGTGCATTTGATACCCTAGGGTTGCCCTTATTTTATACGCCTTAGTTTTCAGACACTCGGGTTCAGATCACTATAAGACTTTTACTAGCTTGTAATGTAGGCTCGGGGTAGGTATGGTACGTATGGGTATAGTGACTAAACCTCCTTGACACTACACTATTTCAGCTTCCACTTTGTCTACCTTCTTTTATTTCTTTCCCCTTTTTAAATTATTCAATCTTTCTAAATCCCGGGTGGGGTTTTATTTTCCCATCTTCACTTTTTTTTTCTTCATAAATAATTTTTTTTTCTTTTCTTTTTCATCATACTAAACCTAAATCCCTTGTTTTTTCACTATAACTTTTTCATTCACAATTTGTTATTCACCCTTACGCTATCCACCCTCAGCTTAGGCAATTTTCCTTAGTTGAGGTACATAGTGTCCGATGAGAGACTGGGGCCAAAGCAGGTTCATTGTAAAAATCTTGAAGGTTAATATGGTAGTTCATGAGAAAAGGTATATCTAGGCCCAAGTTTGTATTCAAGGAACATTACATTTATTTTGTAGGACCATTAGACATTTAGTGGACTATTTTAAAAATGTCCTTTGATCCTAGCCTAATTTCTATCCTATGACTTTGGTGAGACTAACCAGGCAAGTTCTAGATCACACACTCATGCCAACTCGATACATTCTTATATACTCTTAACTTAAGGTTAATATTTCAGTCACTACCTCTACTGTTCATGCCAAATTAGGCCAGGCAATCACATTACCAATCCTAATGCCATGACAGATCGAAACATTTGTTATAGTTTAGGTAAGCACAGAACACCATACATAAAACCAAAAGTTATAGAGGAGTATCATTTAAATAGTTCAAAATAGTTTGCATGGCTTTTCTTTCTTTTGACTACACCAAGTTTTCTCATTTTTATCTAAGTTACACACAAAACACAAAACTAAAATAATAATAAATCAATTAAAAACCCTTAACATGCTGGTTCTAACTAAAATAATACAGTTGGGGGGGACATGATAGTAAAAACCCTAAATTACGGTATAACCCACTCCCAACTTAGAAATCATGCAATGTCACCAATGTATAATACTGTTAAAAAGTGTAACACTAGGGTAAGGGACATACCCGTGGAACACAAGGCACCAGATCATAATGTCTCCTCCATTGGGGACTCAAAATAGATCATATGCTCTATAATAGTAGCCTGAATGGTTAACAAGACGCTCAACTTAGTGTTGACATTAATGGTGTATGATTCACCCAATTGTGGCATTCTTATAGAGTCAAGTGTTGTCCCCCACTCTAATAACTATCACGGTATGAGTAGGAAGGACCTCAAAAAAGGTGGAGGTCCTGACTACATGCCCTATCTTATGGACCTTTGATAACTAGTCTTGTGCCCACTGCCTACTTTCTCCAGCACTTTCTTTATATACTTTTTTTTTTGCTCTTTTTCTTTTTGTACATGCTATTTTTTTATCACTTTCTTGTATGGAATTTTCTTTACTTTTTGTTCCTTATTTATTGGGTACCTCATTTTCTTAAATCTCCTCAATGATAGGCATAGTGGTATGCAGGAAACCTAGATGCAATCATTCAACCATGTCCTTTATAGAAGCTCGGTGTAGCCAACTCCTCATAGATACTTGATAAATCTGGAGAATGCATCCCTTTAGAATTTTTGTTCATTCTCCTTTAAAATCTATCAAAACTGGTCTACATGCCATATTTCTTCTTGAATTTCCTACTTCACCCATGGATACAACCCCTCATCAATGTTAGCTTATATTTTCTCAAGATTGATGTATCCACCAACAGTGGATATGGACTGAATTGTATCCCTAAGTACATAGCACAAAATTTACCCTCAAAATTATTTTTCTTGATCGTAAATTAATCCCAAATTTGTGATCTAGGGATCCATGAAAAATTTATCTACATCCGACAAGATCAACACCCTGTCCTCTAAACACATATTCAACACTAAACATGGAAATGGAAGGCTCGTATTATTACTCACAACCTTATCTTTGATCTCAAGTTTAATGAACTTTGCGATATCAAGGAAGCCCTTTCAGAGCTCAAAGTGTTATCACCAACTGTAGATCCTATCATATGGTAAACAGTGTCGGCCACAACTTTGCTTCAAAATTCAAACTACCTTTGGTTATTTGTGAAGACATACCTATTACCCAATAAGCATACTTTTTTATAGTAGTAATGATAGTTTTTATCCATCTCAAATGTACTATCTTATCCTCCATACCAATTTGTTTTGTTTTTACCTTGTTTATTAAATTGACGTGGTGGTGAATCTCAAACATGTGAACTGAGGGGACAAAATTAGTCATGTGCAAGAAAGGGGAGATTGTTGGTTTTGAAACACGCACACTTACCCCTTAGATGTCAATGTCTAAACAGGGTTACAAACTTTTTACAAAATTTTTTGTGAAAGCAATCTTTTAAACTCTATTTGGTAAGTAATATATAATTCTAAAACTAGAGTTGGGTTGTATCTGCGAGATTATGTCTTCATTTATTCAAACTTGTAATTCTTAAATATAATCTCAAACACAGGCATCTCAGAAAATCTAAGTATCAAAAGTCTAGGCTCAATATAGAACTCTCACTTCAACCGGCCAATGTTGGTGACGATTGAACTGTCTTTCTCAGAGTGTTTTGCATACCTGGGTACCCTCATCAAATAACTAATAAAACTAGAGAAGCCTCAATCTGTAGTCTAGGTTAGCCTGGTGGTGGTGTGGAATAATATTTAGAGGACTATCAATAACATCTTCTCTCTAAATCTCAATTGATTCTTCTAAGATGGATCCTGACCCTGCTTCACTTGACTTGCTACGAAACATAGCCTCATCCCTTCTCTAAGAGATACTGTCATCTCTTTTTTCCTTGTCATCAGACCCAAAATCAGACTCTCCTCCCTCGTTATACTATGGTTGAGAAGGGAAATATGGCAGTAAGGTCTGGGCACTCTTCATTAGGTGCCTTGATAGAATGCCTCAAGGAAAGCTACTCTATGTCTGGACTGACCCTGTGATATGGTATTCCTTAATATAGCCACTTTATTTCTATTTTTCTATAGAGGGTTAATTCATAGTTGGTGAGTGGACAAAGCTTATTTCTTAGAAGTCAGCTTGGCCCCCTTGTTTCCACCCTATTTTTGTCATTATTTGGTGTGATAGTACCTACGTGGATTGTACCTTAGTTAAACTAACTAAATAAAGAAAATTAGGTAAGGAAAATTCTATATGTGACCCATGTCCCCTTGACTATTTTCCCGAAGACTAAAGCTTATGATTCATTGGGTCTCACAATGACTCATTGACTAAGTAATCAAATAGTATCCTTCAAAGGGGAAAGTAGGTCTTCTCAAAATATTCCACCTAATGATTGTACAATAGACACTATGATTCACCGAGTGACTCGTAGGGAAAACTATTACACTTAGGAGGGACTTAAATATTTTTCAACCAAGATGACAGTCACTATGAATCACACGATAACTCATGACCTATGGAAATGGGTCATTTGGGAGTCGTAGGGACTACAAATTGGTATTCACATCTTGTTCATCTATCTAAAAAAGTTTCCAATTATTTTATTGTGTATAATCATTCTTTTAATATAACAAATGATCATTGGGGTGACACTATAGATACTCCTCCGCATATATACAAATAACAATATTGGGGTTACTAATAGTTCATCCAGTGTATCCTATGATTCATAACTAAGTACCTAATCACCTCTAACCTAGGTTTTGTCTCCTTATTTCTAACAAAACAAGTGACCCAATCAACTCTAATTGTTCAATCTTTTAAATTAAGTGTTTGAAAAACCAATGTGATTCACTATTGATCTTTGAAGTAAATTTAAACAAGTTTTCAAGTAAAAATTAATACATACTTATGTTTAAGTAATGTTTCTTGTGAAAAAATTGGAGATTGGAATCCTCTAAAAGAAATATATACTTGTTATGAAATCAAGAGAAATTTTGAGTAGTAGAATCGATTTTCTATGTATTGGGGTCATTAGGGTTTAATTAGTATTGAATTTAAGAAAGTGGGAACGTTTAGGGAAGATGTAGGGAGTTACATGCATTTGAAAAGGAATGGAAATCAAATTAGTTCCCTTTCTATTTTAATTTTGAAATTGGGATTGGTCGAGTTGATAAATTTTAAGAAGTCATAACAATTTCTTATCCAGTGCCGATGATCCCCCATAATGACTCGTCATTAGTGGTAACGAGTCATACTCTACCTCTATTGTGACCTGGAAGCTTTAAAAACTTACTTAAGGTCACTAGTCCTCCAAACTAAAGATGCCAAGTTGTAGTGTGTGATTACGACTCGATCTGATAGTGTTGGGTTACCAATGACATTTTCTTGTTTTATTTCTTTGCAACAATTTAGGTAATAGGTCACCACGTGTCCCTACGAGTGACAAGGTAGTTCATTTAGACTGGGAACCAGAACTTTTTTGGTGTTTTTGAAGTTTTGATCTATCCTGCACACTCTAACAGAAGTTACCTTATAGTATACAATAACAACATACCCAGTGTATTCCCACCTAGTGGAGTCTGGGGAGGATAGAGTGTACGCAGACCATCCCACCACCTCAAGAGAAGTAGAGAGGCTATTTCTGATATACCCCCAACTTAGGACCAATAACAGTATAATAAATACAAAAAGTAAGCAGATACAAAATAGTATGGTACACAAAGCAAACTAACAATATAACAAACACAAAAGATAAGTTCATAATAAACTAGTACGGGATGCAAAAAATCCAATGCGACTAACCCTAAAAACTACAGCCCCAACACTACAAACCAGAAACTCCAAACCCAAAGGAGCAGTCCCCTATTATTACCGCCGCGCTCCCACCCCCTAACCCTCTACCCTAATCTAATTCCTCCACACCTTTCTATCAAGGGTCATGTCCTCTGTAAGCTGTAATTTTTCCATATCATGCCTAATTACCTGCTTCTAATATTTCTTCGGTCTTCCTCTAGCCCACCTAAAACAATCCATAGCCAGAGTCTCACATCTCCGCAATGCAGCATCAGGGCCCCTCCTTATTATATGACTGAACCAACATAGCCTCACTTCTCCCAACTTATCCTCCACCGAGGCAACTCCTACCTTATCTCGAATAATCTCATTCCTCACCCTATCTTTCCTAGTATGTCCACACATCCATCGCAACATTCACATCTCCACCACCTTCACCTTTTGGATATGGGAGTTCTTAACTGGCCAACACTCTGCTCTATACAGCATAGCTGTTCAGACTACCACTTTGTAGAACTTACCTTTAAGCTTTGGGGGAACCTTCTTATCACAAAGGACTGCTAAAGCAAGACTCCACTTCAACCATCCTGCCCCAATACGATGCATGACATCCTCGTCAATCTCACTATTACCCTGAATTATAGACCCCAGATACTTGAAACTCTCCCTCTTCTGGATGGCCTGAGAGTCTAGATTCACAACCACTCCATCTTCTTGCGACATATTATTGAACTTACACTCCAAGTACTCTGTCTTTATTCTACTTAACCGAAGACCTTTAGATTCAAGGGTCTGTCCTAAAAACTCCAACTTATCATTAAATTCACCTCGATTCTGGTCGATCAAAACCATATCATCTGTAAATAACATACAGCAAGGAACCTTTCCTTGAATATGGCTCGTTAAAACATCCATCACCAAGGCAAATAGAAATGGGATAAGAGTTGATCCCTGGTACAACCCTATCAAAATTATGAAGTTCTCTGAATCTCCACCTACCATCCTCACACGAGTCTTCACACTATCATACATATCCTGAATCGACCTAATGTATGCAAAGGGCACCCCTCTAGCCTCCAAGAACCTCCACAGAATCTCCCTGGGAACTCTTTCATATGCCTTCTCTAGATCAATAACACCATGTGCAAGTCCTTCTTCCTTTCTCGAAAATTGCTCCACTAATTACCTCACAAGGTGAATGGCCTCAGTGGTCAAGCGACCAAGCATGAAACCGAATTAATTCTCAGAGATTGTCACGATCCTCCTCATCTTATACTCTACCACCCTTTCCCAAACCATCATAGTATGACTCAACAACTTAATACCTCTATAGTTGTTACAACTCTGAATGTATCCCTTGTTCTTATACACTGGAATTATCATGCTCCACCTCCATGCTTTAGGCATCTTAGCAGCTCAAAAAATAATGTTAAATAATGTAATACCCGCATATTTCTAAGCTAGGAAGTGAATAAGTATTCCTGCGTACGAAATATCCTATACTATGATTCATACTTGAGTACATGACTTACAATGAATATACTAGAGATAGGATAGCTTATGATCCATTAAGAATGTTCATATGAGTCACTTAAGGTAATACAAGCTAAGAGTTTTTGAATCCATCATGTTTTAGTGTTTGATTTTTCAAGGTTTATCTTTGAATGAGTATAACTCGATGTTAATGTGGTATTTTGGCTGATTTATACCTACAAAATTTTAGATAATTGAATTATATTTCCAACGATACCAATTTCTCCTTAATCCAATACCCGAGCGAAAAGTTATGCCCATTTTCGTGAAAGACAGTAAGCATAGGCGATCGGTTAGGCACCGCCCAACCCAAGCATAGGCGATTGGTTAGGCGCCGCCCAAGCCAAGAATAGGAGATTGGTTAGGCGCCTCCCAACCCAAGCATAGATGATTACTTGGGCACTGCCTAAGCCGAATTCCAGGTGTCAAAAACACTCCGTCTTGAGTTATTCTAAAGGTAATTAAGTCTTTAAATACTACTTACACGTCCCTAAACTGAACCCTATGAAATATATATCTTCTAAACACACTGCAACACTATTTTCATCTCAAATCTCATCATCCAAGAGCACTAAAGGAGAAAAACAACTAGGGTTGCATAATTAAGCTTGAAGATCCGATTTCAAGGAAATTCCTCCATCAATCATCAAGAATCTTCTTTCTAAGGTATGAGTAGTGTTCATCCACGGATTTTTTTTATCCGTGGAGTTCAAGAATCAATCTTTAAAATAGAAAAGATTGGTTGATTGTGGTGATATGATTATACCCATGTTGATGCTTGTTTGTTTTCCTCTTTTTCATTATAAAGTATGATTTCTATATTGTTGGGTGTTGATGATCATGTTGTTGATATTGGGTGATTCCCAAGATGGAATCTCTATATGTTTTTGTGAATTCATGATATCATATGAGTTGGAAACATGTAAATTTGGTTGTTCATGATGTATAATTTGATGATTTCACCTATGATTAAGATATACATGTAAGGTGTTTGATAAAATGCCTAAGAAACTAGAAATCATGCAATATAGCTATATTGTGACTAAGTGAAGAATTCATGATATGCCTTACGTTCTAATAACTTCTATGTTGTTATTGTGCATTGTAAATGTCGTTTGAATACTCATGAACTATTCTTATGAAATTATGCTATGTTTACTTGCAAATCCTACTTATGAACAAGATGTTTGATAACCATGCAATCCACATGAACTTCCATGCTATTGGTATGTGTTGCCAATATGATTATGCAATGAACATGATATTAAGATTGTGCAAGTACTTCCATGTGATATGAAATCCTTTCCATGTAATACATTGATCATAACCATGCTTAGTATGAGATCCCTATTTATGATATTATAAATTATGGACTCTACTCTTATGATCAAGTCAGTCATGTGTGTCAGTTTCCTTCCATCGAGTCCTAGGGGTACTTGTTGTATGCCTAGAGCCATGTCATGCTTCACGATATCCAAACTCTATCTATGATTCCATAAACTTCAGTCAGTCATGTACAGTCAGTTATCTATGTCCAGTCCCTCCAGATGGGAGTGGAGGTTGAACCCAAAGATGGGAACTCACCCATCAGTTCAGGGTGTGATTCTTAGTAGCAATCCTTATGTTCCAGAACTACGTAGCTAGCGTAGGTTGAGACATCTTAACCCATCAGCTTAGGGTTGATGAAGTGGCTTAACCCGTTAGTTTATGGTTCCCACTATTCTCATTTGAGTACTTGCCAGAATAGGGTCTCACAGCTATCCTTACCAGTGGTGTAGTATTGACACCCCTCCAGTCGGGAAGAGATTGGACCCCAGCTTAGCCATAACAGCATACATGGGGCATGTCGATTAAACACTACTTCCCATAGTTTTAGTAACAGTCTCAGTAAAAAACTCAGGACGTTCTTCAAATTTTAGTATATACAGGACTGTTAGATACAGTTATTTATGTTAACAATTTCTGTATCAGTCTCAGTAAAAGAATTCAGATAGTTTTTCAGATTTCAGTATATACAGGACTGTCAAATATAGTCGTCCATGTTATCAGTTTCAGTATCAGTCATGACAGTTATCAGTAAACCATGTATTAGATTACAGGTCATGCTATCTCGTAGTCACGATCCTAGTTTTTATATATGTGTGTTTGCACTCCCACATTCATATCAGTCAGTCAGTGTTGTTCATGCATGAAACCCTTTATGTTCATCCTACCTTCCTCGTATACTCAGTACTCCAGTTGTACACAGTACGCATTTGCGCTATGGTGCTTTCATTTCATGTTACATCATATGTTCCGAGACACGAGCTCCAGCCCAGTAGTAGCGGTAGCGTTCTAGTCGCGGAGACACAGTGAGTCCTCATTGATTCGAGGACAATATAATTTGATTCATTTATTTATTCTTCAATTTAGTTTTACGGCATTAGTTGGAGACATGTTCCTTTAACTCTTTATTTAGACAGTTTAGAGGCTTTCAGATTTACTTTCAGATTTACGTCCAGATTTAGTTATTTTGGGTATTTTCTCCCACATGATTGTATTTAGTTGAACCTTATGGCCTAATAAATCCATGTATTCCGTATTATTATATTATGATTTGTAGTATACAGGTACAGGTATAAGTCATGGGTTAGCTTGTGGTCCCTCAGGGTCATGAACACCGTGTAGCATTCCAGTTCAGCAAATTAGGGTATTACAAACTTGGTATCAGAGAATAAGGTTCAATAGAGTCCTAGGAAGTCTGAAAACCGTATCTAGTAGAGTCTTGTACATAGGTATGTTGCGTGCCACATTTATGTGCGGGAAGCTATAAGATGTTTTAGGAACTGTCCCCTTTCTTCATTATTCATGTCATGCTAGTTATCATAATCACAAGTTAAACTTTCAGTATAATCCATTTTTCTCTTATTCCAGACCATGGCCCAAAGAGAAGAAACCAGCTAGCTCCTCAGCTCGAAGATCCTTTGGGCGAACATGTTTCCCATGTGGAGTTTAGAGCTACATTTACCACACTTGCTCAGTCTATGGCTACACACAATGAATGGCTACCAGTCATTCCGGCCAATCCAGTGGCCACTCCCAAAGTAGCTAGGGTTCAGGACTTCACCGGGATGAACCCTCCATCTTTCCATGGGTCTAAGTCTGATGAGGACCCTCAGGAGTTCATTAACCAAGTCCAAAAGGTCATTGACATATGGGTACTACTTTCCTTGAGAGTGATGAGTTAGCCACCTACCAATTACAGGATGTTGCTCATGATTGGTACAAACAGTGGAAGTCTGAGAGGTTAGATGATACAGGCCCTATTGAGTGTAAGGAATTTGTCACGACCTTCTTAAATAGATTCTTTCCCTAAGAGATGAGGGAAGCCAAAGTTCTTGAGTTGATCAACCTCAGGAAGGGGAATATGACGGTTAGGGAGTATTCTCTTAGATTCACTCAGCTAGCTAGGTATGCTCCTCATGTGGTCACAGATAATAGAGCTAAGATGAGCAAATTTGTGCAGGGGTCAACGATAGCATGGTAAATAAGTGTAGGTTTGCGATGATGATCGGTGATATGACCTTAGCAAGACTCATGACCCATGCCCAGCAAGTAGAAGAGCAGAAGTTTAAGACTAGGAAGAGGTAGAAAAATAAAGCAAGGTCAGGTAATTTCAACTTTACTCATCCCAAGTCAGATGGAGGAAACCGTTCACAGTTTTGCTCTAAGTCAGCCATTCCAGCTCCTTCCTCTGCCAACGCTCTAGTGCCAAAGTTTAGAGACGGCAATAGAAACAAAGCACTAGGCTCTAAATCTCAGGGCAGTGTTAGCAGTGCTCGAACGAATCCCCATTGTCAGACTTATGATAAGAACCACAAGGGCATTTGTAGAGCCGGTAGTGATTTCTATTTTGGTTGTGGCAAGCCAGGCCACAGGATTAGGAAGTGTCTGTAGTCACAGTCCAGTCGCCCGAACCAGCAGGGTGCCATTTCCAGTGCTACCAGTGAGCAATGCCCAAACAGACTCTACGCTCTTCAATCCTGGCAGGATCAGGAAAATTCTTCTGATGTCGTTATTGGTACGTTACAAATTTTCCATGTTTATGTTTATGCTTCACTAGAACCAGGTGCATCTTTTTCTTTTGTTACTCAATACATAGTAAGAGATTTTGAAATCAGTCCTGAAGTCCTAGTAGAGCCCTTCTAAGTCTCTACCCCAGTGGGTAAAACCATCATAGTCCTGTGGGTATATAGGAACTGCCCGGTTATGATATCTCAGAAATCCATATCAGTAGATTTAATGGAGTTAGAGATGACTAATTTTGATGTCATTATCGACATGGATTGGCTTCATTCCTGCTATGCCACAGTCGACTGCAGAAATAGGATAGTTCAGTTTTAGTTCCCGAATGAGCCCGTCCTAGAGTGGAAGGGTAGCATTTCAGCATTCAGGGGTCAACTAGTTTCCTACCTTCAATCAAGGAAAATGATTTCTAAGGGGTGTATGTATCATCTTGTGCATGTTAAAAATTCTAGTTCTGAATATCCCAGCCTCAAAACAGTCCATGTTGTTAATGAATACTCAGATGTCTTTCTCGAAGATCTTCCAGGTATTCCTCTTGAAAGGGAAATAGACTTCGGCATAGACCTTCTTCTGGAAACTCAACCTATTTCTATTCCTCCATACAGAATGACATCAGCAGAACTCAAGGAACTAAAAGATCAGTTAAAGGATCTCTTAGATAAGGGATTCATCAGACCCAGCATTTTCCTATGGGGTGCACCAGTATTATTCATATGCAAGAAAGATGGTTCTCAAAGGATGTGTATTGATTATCATCAACTCAACAATGTCACAGTCAAGAAAAGATATCCTCTTCCCAGGATTGATGATCTATTCGACAAACTTCAGGGTGCCAGTTACTTCTCCAAGATAGACCTCAGATTAGGCTATTATCAACTCAGAGTTAGAGAATGTGATATTCCAAAGACAACTTTCCATACTCGGTATGATCACTTCAAATTTTTAGTCATGCCATTTGTTCTCACCAATGCCCCTGCAACTTTTATGGATTTGATGAACCGTGTGTTCAAGCAGTACTTGGACATGTTTTTCATAGTCTTTAAAGATGATATTCTGTTTTATTCTCGCACAGAGCGTGATCATGCAGACTATCTCAGGATTGTTCTTCAGACTCTTAGGGATCACCAGTTATTCTCCAAGTTCAGCAAGTGCGAATTTTGTCTAAGATTAGTAGAATTTCTTAGCCATATTGTTTTTGGTGATGGCATTAGAGTAAATCCTCAGAAAACTGAGGCAGTAAGAAACTAGCCCAAACTCGTATCTCCATCAAATATTAGGAGTTTATTGGGTTTGGCTGGCTATTACAGATGGTTTGTTAAGGGATTTTCTTCTATTGCATCTCCTATGTCCAGATTAACTTAGAAGAAGATTAAATTTTAGTGGTTAGATTCATGCGAGAAGAGCTTTCAAGAGTTGAAGACTCGACTCACCTCTGCTCCAGTTCTAGCTATTCCAGATGGTTTAGACGGTTTTATAGTCTATTGTGATACATCCAAAGTGGGTTTAGGTTGTGTCCTCATGTAGTATGGTAAAGTCGTAGCCTACGCCTCCAGACAGTTAAAGTCATATGAGAAGTATTATCCTACTCATGATCTTGAGTTAGCAGCAGTAGTTTTTGCCTTGAAGATTTGGAGGCATTATCTCTATGGTGTTCATGTAGATATCTTCACAGACCGTAAGAGCCTTCAGTATGTTATTTCCCAGAAAGATCTCAATCTTTGCCAGAGAAGGTGGTTAAAGATCCTGAAGGATTACGACATGAGTGTTCTTTATCATCCAGGAAAGGCCAATGTTGTGTCCGACGCTCTCTGTCAACTCTCTATGGGTAGTATTTCTCACGTTGAGGATAGTAAGAAAAAGATAGCTCAGGAGATCCATCAACTTGCCAGACTAGGCGTTTGCTTAGTCGATTCTTGAGAGGGTGGTGTATGTGTTCATAGTAGTTCAAAGTCATCTCTAGTTTCTGAGGTGAAAAAGAAACAAGATAGGGATCCTAGCCTTGTCAAGCTCAAAGAGTCAGTTCAAAATCAGAAATTTGAGGTTTTCTACCATGGGGAAGATGGTGTTCTTCATTGTCAGGGTCATCTATGTGTTCCAGGTGTAGATAAATTGAGGCAGCAAATTCTTGTAGAAGCATATGGTGCGTGATACTCTATTTATCCAGGGGCCACTAAGATGTACTGCGACATATGGGAGATCTATTAGGGGAGTGGGATGAAGAGAGATATTTTAGAGTTTATGGCTAAGTGCTCTACATGTCAATAGGTTAAGATAGAGCATCAGAAACCTAGTGGTTCCATGCAAGAGTTCACCATTCCTACTTGGAAGTGGGAAGAAGTTAACATGGACTTCATGATAGGTTTGCCTAGAACTCTTCATCAACATGATTCAGTCTGGGTCATTATAGATAGAATGACCAAGTCTGCTTATTTCCTTTTTGTTCGTACTTCTTATTCCACTGAGGATTATGCCAAACTCTATATCAGGGAGTTAGTCAGATTACATGGTGTTCCACTATCTATCATCTCAGACAGAGGTACCCAGTTCACTTCCCATTTTTAGAAAGCATTCTAAAAGGGTCTCAGTACCCAAGTCCATCTCAACACAATATTTCATCCTCAGACAGATGGTCAAGCAGAGAGGACTATTCAGTCTCTTGAAGATATGCTAAGGGCGTGTGCAATTGACTTCAAGGGAAGTTGGGATGACCACTTTCCTTTGATTGAGTTTGCATACAAAAATAGCTATCATTCTAATGTCAGATGGATCCATTCGAAGCTCTCTATGGTAGGATATGTAGATCTTCGATTGGTTGGTTCGAAGTTAGTGAGGCCTCAATCATAGGTCCTGACTTAGTATTTGATGCCTTAGAGAAAGTTTAGTTGATCAGAGAGAGACTCCAGGCTGCTCAGAGCTGACAAATATCCTATGCAGATATTCGTAGAAAGGATCTCAAGTTCGAGGTCAATGACTATGTCTATCTTAAGATCTCTCCCATGAAGGGAGTGAAGAGGTTTGGCAAGAAAGGGAAACTCAGTCCCCGGTATGTCAGTCCCTTTAGAATTCTTTGTCGCTTCGGTAAGGTAGCTTATGAGCTTGAGTTTCCTTCAGATCTAGCCTCAGTCCATCCAGTCTTCAATGTCTCTTTGCTAAAGAAGTGCATAGGTGACCCAACAGTTGTTGTCCCTATTCAGAGCATCAATATTCAGAACAGCCTCTCTTATGAAGAGATTCCACTCAAAATCTTAGATCATCAGACTCGTAGATTGAGGAACAAATAAGTCCCTCTAGTCAAGGTTCTTTGGCGAAATCAGTCTCATGAGGGATCTACTTCAGAAGCAGAAGCAGATATGCATACCAAGTATCCTCACCTCTTCCCCGCCAATTCAGATCAAGCTCAAGGTAACCATTTTCCTTAATCTTATTAAGTTTCATGTTCATGTTTCCAGTATAAACTTGGTACTAATTAACCGTTTCATACTCAGCCAGGCATTCATGTGTCAGTTGTCCGTGCATCAGATATGCATGAGTTCAGTAAGTTTAGCATGTCAGACATGAGATCAAGTTTTAGTTCTTCATGTTCAGTTTAGTTTCTATTATCTTGTATCCCTTCTCAGTAAATTCTCATTCGAGGACGAATGTTCCCAAGGGGGAGATATTTTAATACCCCGCATGTTTCTAAGCTAGGAAGTGAATAAGTATTCCTACGTATGAAATCTCCTATTCTGTGATTCATACTTGAGTACATGAATTACAATGAATATCCTAGTGATAGGATAGCTTATGATGCATTAAGCATGTTCATATGAGTCACTTAAGGTAATACAAGCTAAGAGTTTTTGAATCCATCACGTTTTAGTGTTTGATTTTGCAAGGGTAATCTTTGAATGAGTATAACTCGATGTTACTATGGTATTTTGGATGATTTAGACCCACCAAATTGTAGATAATTGAATTAGCTTTCCAATAATACCAATTTTGTCTTAATCCAATACCCGAGTGAAAAGTTATGCGTATTTTCGTGAGAGACAGTAAGCATAGGCGATCGGTTAGGCGCTGCCCAACTCAAGCATAGGCGATTGGTTAGGATCCACCCAACCCAAGAATAGGTAATTGGTTAGGCGCCGCCCAACCCAAGCATAGGCGATTACTTGGGCGCCGCCAATGCCAAATTCTAGGTGTCAAAAACACTCCTTCGTGAGTTATTTTAAGGGTAATTAAGACTTTAAATACTCCTTACATGTTCCTCAACTTAACCCTATGAAGTATATATCTTCTAAACATACTGCAACCCTATTTTCATCTCAAAGCTCATCATCCAAGAGCACTAAAGGATAAAAACAACTAGGGTTGCATAATTAAGCTTGAAGATCCGATTTCAAGGAAATTCCTCCGTCAATCATCAAGAGTCTTCCTTCTAAGGTATGCGTAGTGTTCATCCACGGATTCCTTTTGTCCGTTACGGTTAATAATCAATCATTAAAATACAAAAGTTTGTTTGATTGTGGTGATATGATTATACCCATGTTGATGCTTGTTTGTTTTCCTCATTTTCATTATAAAGTATGATTTCTATATTGTTGGGTGTTGATGATCACGTTGTTGATATTGGGTGATTCCCAAGATGGAATCTTTCTACGTTTTTGTGAATTAATGATATCATATGAGTTGGAAACATGTAAATTTGGTTGTTCATGATCTATAATTTGATGAGGTCACCTATGCTTAAGATGTGCATGTAAGGTGTTTGATAAAATGCCTAAGAAACTAAAAATCATGCAATATAGCTAAATTGTGCCTAAGTGAAGGATTCATGATATGCCCTTACGTTCCAATGACTTCTATGTTGTTAATGTGACTTGTAAATGTTGTTGGAATACTCATGAACTATTCTTATGAAATTATGCTATGTTTACTTGCAAATCCTACTTATGAACAAGATGTATGATAACCATGCAATCCACATGAACTTCCATTCTATTGGTATGTGTTGCCAATCTGATTATACAATGAACATGATATTAAGATTGTGCAAGTACTTCCATGTGATATGAAATCCTTTCCATGCAATACATTGTTGATAACCATGCTTAGTATGAGATCCCTATTTATGATACTATAAATTATGGACTCTACTCTTATGATCAAGTCAGTCATGTGTGTCAGTTTCCTTCCATCGAGTCCTGGGGGTACTTGTACCCGAAGACTATAGTTGTGTGCCTAGAGCCATGTCATGCTTCATGATATCCAAACTCTAGATATGATTTCATAGACTTCAGTCAGTTATGTGACTCAGGAAAATCTCATGATCTTAGTCAGTTGTTAGATATCAGTAACATTCCACCAGTCAACGGTATTCAGTAAGATTAAGTCATGTACAGTCAATTATTTATATCCAGTCCCTCCAGATGGGAGTGGCGGTTGAACCCAAGGATGGGAACTCACCCGTCAGTTCAGGGTGTGATTCTTAGTAGCAATCCTTATGTTCCAGAAGTATGTAGCCAGCGTAGGTTGAGACATCTTAACCCGTCAGCTTAGGGTTGATGAAGTGGCTTAACCCGTTAGTTTATGGTTCCCACCATTCTCATTTGAGTACCTGCTAGTATAGGGCCTCACAGCTGTCCTTACTAGTGGTGCGGTATTGACACCTCTCCAGTCAGGGCAGAGATTGGACCCCAGCTTAGCCATAATAGCATACATGGGGCATGTCGGTTAAACACTACTTCCCATAGTTTCAGTAACAATCTCAGTAAAAGAACTTAGGGCGTTCTTCAGATTTCAGTATATATAGGATTGTCAGATACAGTCATCCATGTTAACAATTTCAGTATCAATCTCAGTAAAAGAACTCAGATAGTTCTTCAAATTTCAGTATATATAGGACTGTCAGATACAGTCATCCATGTTATCAGTTTCAGTATCAGTCATGACAGTTATCAATAAACCATGTATTAGTTTACAGGTCATGCTATCACGTAGTCATGGTCCCAGTTTCTATATATGTGTGTTTGCACTCCCACGTTCATATTAGTCAATCAGTGTTCTTCATGCATGAAACCCTTTATGTTCAGCCTACCTTCCTCGTATACTCAGTACTCCAGTTGTACTGACGCATTTGCGCTATGGTGCTTTCTTTTCATGTTATACCCTAGGTTCCGAGACACGAGCTCTAGCCCAGCAATAGCGGTAGCGTTTCTGTCACAGAGACATAGTGAGTCCTTATTGATTCGAGGACAATATGATTTGATTTATTTATTTATTCTTCAGTTCAGTTTTACGGAGTTAGTTGGAGACTCTTTCCTTCAACTCCTTATGCAGACAGTTTAGAGGCTTTCAGATTTACTTTCTGATTTACGTCCAAATTTAGTTTGGTATTTTCACCCACATGATTGTATTCAGCTGAACCTTATGGCCTTACAGTTCCATGTATTCCGCATTATTATATTATGATTTGCAGTATACAGGTACAGATATCAGTCATGGGTGAGATTGTGGTCCCTTGGGGTCATGAGCACCGTGTAGCATTCCGGTTCAGCAAATCGGCGTGTTACAAATAGCCTTAACAACCACTCCAGATCTGCTCCACTAGTGCTCTTCCAAAAGGCTACTGGAATTTCGTCTGGCCCCGTAGCCCTACCCCGCCTCATCCTGCGAATAGCTCGCTTGACCTCCTCAACCTCGATACGCCTATAATAACTATAATCACGACCCTCCTCAGATATCTCCAAGTCTCCCAACACAGAACGTTTGTCCCCGTAGTTCAAAAGTTTATGAAAATAGGATTGCCACCTCTCCCTAATGAGGGCATCCTCAACTACTACTATACCATACTCTCCTTTGATGCATTTCACTTGGTCAAGGTCATGAGCCCTTCGCTCCCTGGCCTTGTCCATCCAATACAAATTTTTATCTACGCCTTTCTCCTCTAAAGCCATATACAACATCTCAAAAGATGTTGTCTTAGCCACCGTAACCGCTAACTTAGCCTCTCTTCTAGCAATCTTATACTCATCGTTATTCGTCTATCTTTCCTCATCATCCTTTATCCCAACCAACTTACCATAAGCCACCTATTTAGACTCCACATTTCTCTTAACCTCTTTGTTCCACCACCGGTGTCCTCGATGTTTTCCAGATCGACCTCTCAAGACACCCAATACCTCTCTAGTGGTCTCCTTAATGCATCTGGAAGTTATCTCCCACATATTATCCACCCCCCCTCTACTCTCCCAAGCCCCCTACTTTTTAACTTCTCTTCTATCTCCAAAGCACTAGCCAAAATCAGGCTTCCCTACTTAATCCTGGGTCATGCCTTCCTACTTCTCTTTTTTTTGCCCTTATTGATAACCAAGTCCATCACCAACAAACTATGTTGAGTCAAGAGATTCTCACTAGGTATGACTTTACAGCCTTTACATAGAGCTTTATCCCATTTTCTAAGAAGCAAAAAATCTATCTGAGTATTGGCCACTGAACTACGAAACATAATAAGGTGATCCTCCTTCTTCGAAAAGCTCAAATTTGCTATCCACAACCCAAAAGCCCTACAAAAATCCATCAGAGAAGTTTCTCCTTCATTCCGTTTACCAAAACCGAAACCACCATGCACATCATTATACCCTCTCGACAAAGACCTAATATGCCCATTGAAATCCCCTCCCATAAAAAGCTTCTCTGTGCTCGGGATGCTCTTCACCACCTCATCTAAAACCTCCCAGAATTCCTTCTTCGCCTCTTCATCCAAACCTACTTGCGGGGCATAGGCACTAATAACATTCACCATAGACCCTCCCATGACTAACTTAATAGACATCAATCTATCACTAACTCTCTTTACCTCTACCACCTGCTTTCTAAGATCTTCATCTACTAAGATACCTACCCCATTTCTATATCTCATGCTACCCGAGTGCCACAACTTATATCCATCCACATCTCTCGCTTTAGTGCCTACCCATTTAGTTTCCTGGACACACACTACACTAACCCTCCTCTTTCTAAGAATCTTCACCAACTCTACAGACTTACCCTGTGAAGTACCAATGTTCCAAGACCCAACTCGCAACCTAGAAGCTTTCTTATCCCGCCTAACCTTACTACCCTAGCCCCTAACCCTAAACTCGATCCTAGACCCGACCCAAACCCAAACCCCCAAACCCCAGCCCAGACCCAATAATTTGTGACCCCGACCCCGACCTATGACATGCCCCTAGTCCACCCTCCGTAATCACAAACTCTATGCAACAAAGGAAAGAAAGGAAAAAGGAAAGAAATATAAAAAAGGAGATACACAAATTTTGGTACACAATATTCAATAACGGGAACTAATACTACAACACTTAATGGATATGCTAGTAAATCAAGTAATAGTAATCATACAAGGTAACACACTCCAAAAATACTAAGAATAATAAAGAGATTCACATGTACAACACTATTACAAAGTAACCAATCAACAAGAAATTCGACACCCTCAACCAGATAATCAGCTAAGACGCTACAAAATAAGAATCACAACAAGAATAGTGCAGAACACTACCAGTAGCAGCCCCTAAAAATCAATAAAGCTATACACAACTAGAAAATATGGATCAAGTGCAACTGATCGAAGCTTGGTCGTGTCCTTATACTTGGTTGAGTCACTGGATTTCGGCAATTTGTGGTAGAAATTGGTCGTCAGAATAGTGTTGCCAAAATAGTGTTCCTGTCACCAAATTTCCACACGTTTTGCATTCTTCTTCTTTGAGATGATGATGATGATGATGCCTATCTTCTTCTTTTTGTTGTTCGTTAATTTAAATATTCAGCTTAACCAATAATTCCACAACCAAGAAAAGCCAAAAGTGTCTCTTACTTGAATCTTGATTGAGAAAAATGGGGTACAAAAATCAGAATCTGTAAGCTTTGTATATACTGGAGAAGATTCTACTACATCGCCGGCGAGATTTGATGGCGAGGAACGACGGTCGATGAGGGAAATTTGGGGAATTTAAAGATATCCTTATGTGCGTATCAGAAAGTAAAAGATATCCTTATAAAAAGTAAAAAATCTTGGGTTTTCTCCCAAGAAGCACTTGATTTAATGCCACAACTTGGCGTGTCTAGGTTGGTTACAGTCTTTACCAACAAACCCATGGGTTTCCTCCTATGAAGCACCTGACTTATTATCATGGAACAACTTAGGTGTAGTTGATACCTCGAGCACCATCAAAATGCACATCACAAACTAATTTAGCTTTATGAATATACACTAAATACTGCTTCACCCTTTGGCCATTCAACTTAAACTTCTGACCCTGTTTATTCATTAGCTCAAGTGCACCTTACGGGAACACTCTAGTCACTCTATATTGGCTCTCGCCACTTCAACTTTGGCATGACCATAAATAACTAAATATTAAATTCAAACAACAATACCAAATTACCAGTAGTGAGCTCTGTTTTCTTGATCTTTCGATCATGGTATAGCTTCACACTTCCCTTGTACAAGTTGTTCATTCATAGGCTCAGAGATTGAACTCATCCGTCTCATTTCGATTCTCTACTATCAAATTGGCTCGCATCATTCTATTTTAGATTTAGCTTTTCAAAGCCCAAATTTCCTTATGCCAAACCTCGACAAGCAAGTGGCATGCATTTCCATATATAATCTGATATAGAGAAGTACAAATAGTGGTATTAAAAGTTGTTTTATAGCCCTATAGCTCCTTATTTATCTTTTCCGCCTAATCCATCCTATAGGCACTCACATTCTTTGCCGATATGGACTTGATCTCACGATTATAGAACTCAATATGCCCACTTGTTTGAGGATGATAAGGCATTGCCACCTTATGTTTCCACCCTATTTCTTAAGAAATGCTCTGAATAGATGACTGCAAAAAGGTAAGCCTTATAACTAATAAAAACCCTAGGAGTACCAAATATTAAAAAGATGTTCTTTTTCAAGAATATTGTGAAACTCTTCTATTCGTTGTTTTGAAGTACAACTACCTCCACTCATTTCGAAATGTAATCAATAGTCACCAAGATATACTTCATACAAACGTAAAAAATAGAATATCCTATGAAATCAACGCCCTATACTTCAAATAACACAAGCTCAAAAATAGTGGTCATTGAAGTTCCTGCCTTTGTGAGATGTTTCATTGCCTTTGGCATTGGTCACATGCCTTGGCATAGTTATTTGTATATTTGTAAATTATGGGAAAATAGAATCCACGCTGCAAGATTTGTGCTTAGTTTATACACCACTACGATGGCTCCCAACTGGAGAAGAATGACATGCCTCTAAGATACTTGTCATCTCAACTTTAGGAACACATCTATCTACCACTCAATCATTACAACTTTTGAAAAAATATGATTCATACCTAAAGAACTTCCTAAAAAATATAAATTTCATTCCTTTGGGAAACAATAGTCTTTATAATCCATATCAATTACTAGATAATTTGTTTAATTTGTTAACCATGGAATCAAATCATTTGATGTGGCTAATACCTGTTCATCAAGAAAAGTTTCATCAATCTAAAACTTATCCATAAGTTTCTAGAACCACTTTTTCTTCAAGGAGTGATAGGTTGCCAGACGCTAGATTCTTAGTCCACTTTCCATTGTTAACCATAAAGTCAAATTCCTTCAACAACAATACCTAATGAATCAACCTTATCTTTGTATTCTTATTTTCCATAAGATACCTAACAACTGCAAGGTCAGTAAGTATAATGAATTTTGTTCTAAGAAAATATGAACAAAATTTCTCATAAGGAAATAACATGACAAACAACTCTTTTTCAATTACAATATAATTGTTTGGGCAGGGTTAAGTGCGTTGCTATTATTGAAGATGGGATGTATAATCTTCTCTCACTTTTTGCCTAGGACTGTAGCAAGAGCTGCACCACTAGCATCCCATATCACTTCAAATACTATAGACTAATTGTGAGACACAATAATAGGGGCTAAATCGACTTCTCTTTCAGGCACTCAAAAATTTTTAGACATACATCATAAAACATCAATTTTACCTCCTTCTCCAGTATCTTATAGAATGGATTGACAATCTTAGAGAAGTCCTTGACGAATATTATATAGAAACCCACATTCCCAAAGAAGCTATAAATATCCTTCATAGAAATTATGGAGGCAGCTTTTTAGTCACTTCAATCTTCACCTTGTCAACTTCAATCCCTTTCTTCAAAATATTGTGACCAAGAACTATTCCTTCTTTAACCATGAAGTGACACTTCTCCCAATTCAAAACCAAATTATATTCCATGCATATCCAAGGAAAATTGCCAAGATATGCCAAACAATCATCAAATGAGCTACGAATATCCAAGATATTGTCCATGAACACTTCAACAGTGCCCTCAACCATGTGAAAAAATAAAATCATATAATGTTGAAAGGTTGCGGGTGCATCCTTTTGAATAAAATCCCATATAGACAAGTGAAAGTAGTCTTGTCTTGGTCCTCAAAAGCAAAACAAATATGACTGTAATCAAGTATCCGCTAAGAAAACAATACCAACCTCTACCGATAAGTCAGTCTAATATATTATCCATATAGGGCATAGGAAAGTAATCCTTCTCTGTTCAAAAGTTCAACTTTCTATCATCCATACATATGCCAACCTATGGATCTCCTCATTACAATGAGTTCATACTTATAATAAGGAACCATAGTGATTCCACCCTTCTTCTAGATAGATTGGATTGAGCTTATACACATGCAATCAAAAATTAAATAAACCACACCCACATCCAGCGACTTGATAATTTTCTTCATTACTATATCTTGTATAGAAAGATTCAACCTCTAATGATGCTTAATACTAGGCACATAATCTAGCTTAAGATCGATTTTTGGTGTAAATATTCCAACAAAAATTCCATTGATATCATCAATGGACTATCCAATTGACCTCTTCAACATAGAAACCAAAGCCCCAACTTTCCAATCTACCAAATCAGTTTCAATAATAACTATAAACATGTTGTTGGGTCCTAAAAATATAATGAAAATGGGATGGAAGATCTTTACACTCCAAACTAGAGTATTTTCCATAGAGGTCTGAGTTGGTAGGGTCACTTTATTATTCAAATAAAGATATTACTTTTTTAATATATAATTGTATGAACCCCTACCCTAAATTGCAATAACTATCTCATCATAATTAGTGCCATTATTCTCAAAATTCATAATGGCTGATGCAAGGGCATCAACACCAACTCTCTCATCAATAAATATTACTAGTTTATCATTATCAAATTTAAATATATTACAAAAATCATATGCATATCCTTTGCATGATTTATTAAATAAAATACATTAAAAGTAACCTATTCATTATTTAATTGAAACATCATCTGCCTCATTTACATATCAACTAACGCAATTCTTGTCCCAAGAAAAGGTCTTTCGAAGATAATATGAACCTCAATTTCCAGCATGATGAAATCAACTGGAAAAATGAAGGATTTGACTCTCACAAAAACATTATATTCCCACTGACATCTTCAAATTATGGTCCTCTATTAAAATTCTCATTAAAGTTGGATTGGGTGAGCCAAACCCCAATTGTTTGTAAATTACTAGAGACATAAAGTTAATGTTAGAACCTATATCAAAAAATGCCTTAGCTAAATAGAAACACCTAATTGAACATGGAATCATTAATGATCTTGGGTCTTTCTTTTTCTCAACTAAATATATATAGACTATTGCACTATAATGGTGCACCTTGCCCACAAACTCAAAAATTACCTCCTGCTTCACAATCACCATATCCTTCATAAACTTTGTATAACCTGGCATTTTTTAAGTGCCTCAACAAGAAGGATATTCACAATAAACTTTATCAGTATGGAAATAAACTTTTTATTATTTCTCTTTGAAGTTTTTTTAGCTTTGCAAAAAATAAAGAGGGGGTCGTGGAATAAGATTTAATACTTACTAGACCTCCTAGTCCTTTCCCTTTCTACCTTGGCCTCATTATCATCAACTTAAGCCCTTTTAGGTGCATTCTTATTAATCATTACTTCTATAGAGTCAATAACTTTTCATACACTACAATAGCAAGATCTACCATATCAACCACAATTATGGGCATAGAAGAGCCCGTGGTAAACTTACCACTCTAAGTAGAAATAGCCAAGTAGTGACTATCATTGAATGGTTTTTTGATGTTGTTTCTTGGGAGTATACCATACTGATACTGATTTAATAAAACACAAATCTAACCAAACTATATCTCAAGATGCTTTATTGCAGTAGCATGTTCTCCAACTTTCTATGGGATCTACATTTGTTCCCCTTTCTACCTTCCATTTCTTAAACCACGTATGAGCCATATCTTAAAACTGATAGGCAGCTAACTCAGAACTCTCATAGAAAGTCACTCCTATGATATCTGTGACTTTTGAACTAGGTCAAAGAACTTTTGTGGATCCTCTTCTGTCTTAGATCCTAAGAATAGGGGAGGATTTATTTGGATGAAGTCCTAAATCCTAGCTGCAGTAGTATTGGTAACTGAGTTGGCCTGATCAACAGTTAGCCATTTATTTTGAGCTACTATGGAATTGGCTAGAGTAGTAAATGAAACTCTAAATTCTCCATATGAGAAAAGCTCATCCAAGGGATCTGCCTAAATGGGCTGAGGTGCAGACTGGTTTCCTATTCCTCTTCTATTATTCTTTTTGGGAGACATGTTCTGTAAATAGAAGGAAAAAATGAATTAGATTGAGAGTTTAAGTTGATCTTATGCTCACTCGCACGACATGAATACTGAAAGAAGGGAAAGTTTTTCCTAAAAATATCTCATGGCCTCTTGCCCATAAGTGTGGTGCGCTACACACAGATGCATAAGACTCTACTAGACATAGATTTCAGATTCCCTAGAACTCTGTTTAACCTTGGGCTCTTTTTCTAAGTTTATAACAACCCGAGTCTTTACCACGGATGCTACAAGGTGATTAAAACCTCGAATGACCACAAGCTAACCCTTAACTAATATATATTATGAGTACTGAGTAATAATACTTAAATAATATGGAAAATAGACTGAAATGCCATAAGGTTCATAATCTTAAATACTAAAAAAATATAACATCTGATGAAAACATCTGAAGTACTGAATACTGTCTAAAAAGACTTTAACTAAGCTGTCTGAATGTGGAGTTGATGGGACAAGCCCTCAACTAACTCCGACTACTAAAATACTAAAATAAAACATGTCCTCGATAGATCATGACTCACTACTAAATCTGACACTGCTAGTTAAATCTGAATTTATGTATGTGCGATCAAGAACCCGTGAGTTTGAACCTATGATATGAGACAACATAGCACAAAGAAAAAGTATCCATCAGTACGTGGAATATAATGGTATGCTATATGAGGTACGGCTGAATGGAAGGGTTCATATGCATGAATAATAACTAACGGAATTATATGGAATAACTAACTAAGAGTACATAAATAATTGAAACTGCTGTAAATACTGAGTATACAATACTGTGCATATACGTATACATTGTATCTGATCCTTTTTTGAAGATGAGTACTGATTTATAATACTGAGTAATAGATATTTGAGATTACTAATAATTGAATTACTGACAATTGAGTGACTGTGTCTGAAGTCCTAATTCTGTATAACTGAACTATGTTCTATACTGAGACTATAGAAGTAATCATCTAACCGACAAACCCTTTTTCTTAATAGAGTTGGGGTTCAAACTATAACCCAGCTGGAAGGTTATCAGTACTGTGCCATGGGTAAAGACAAGATGAAGATTTACCCTCATCTGGCAGGTACTCTAATGAGAACGGTGGTACCCTCAACTGGTAGGTTAAAACACCTTATCAACTCTCAATTCGTAGGTTGATGTCTTAACCTATGGTTGTTACATAGTTCTAGAATGCAAGGACTACTTCTAAGGATCATAGCCTCTACTGTCAGGTGAGCCCCCATCCTTGCGTTCACTCGATGGTGAATTCTACTCATAACTGAATAAACACAGAACTGATTATACTTAGCTGAGTAGACCGATACTTAGATTCACTGAGTTCTTTACTGACTGAGAGTACTACGGACCATGACAGTATTGAGACTATTCTGTAACTACTGTAGCTCTAGGTAAACAGCTAGATTTTTTAGTATTAGATACCCCCAGGACTCGATAGCGTGAAAGTAAAACATAGCATGATCTTGAAAAGCATAACAATGTCCACTTGTTCATAATTCATTCATAGAGATATTTTATCAAACATTTGTAGGGCATAAGCTTGTACATGATTAGGACCACATAATGACATGTCATGATTCCACTATTTACTTCACATAGGCATTTTAGCAAACACTTGGGAAG
>NW_025892540.1:0-8775 GCF_002878395.1 Capsicum annuum
AAAATTTATGTTGCGGATGTCGTGCTTTAGGGGAAATGATGTGTAACGAATGTTGGAACTATATTTCCACCCGAATAGTAGTATGAGTTAAAGTGTTGTTGTCATGACCTATTTGTAATGAAATTAGACCAAGAAGTTGGTGATGTGAAGTCACAAAGTTAGAAGTCAGAGTGAGGGTGATTTTTGTGTAAATAAATATTTCAGTTGAATAACCAATGTTTGAGGATGATTTACCCCTTTATAGTGATAAACTAATATGGTAGCTAGTAGCATGTGTGGATGGTATGGTAGTCCATGGAGGAAGTGTTTGATTTCGATTTTATTTATACAGAGTAAGATGTGTATTCTTAGTTCATTGGATATTGCGTATTAAATTTCTATCTCATGTAATCTTGTCATCAAGGTGTTGTTGAAAAAAATAAAGTCTAGTGAAGCCTGTGGGGCTCTTTCGATTCACTAGCATAATTGCCTTGTCATTCATCTCATTTTCTCGTTCAAAATACAAAAAAATCAAAGTCTAGTGAAGTTGTGTGAGGCCTATTTCGATTTACTAGCAACTTATTGTCCAACTTGTTGTTCTTGTGTTGATTTAATATATGTATAGCTGAATCTGTTTTCATGAGATTGAGTTGGTAAAGAGGTGATTCGTCCTTGTGTGTTAGTTTAGTAGGAGGTAGAGGAAAAGTTGTTAGTCAGGGTGATTTGTCGGTTGCTTGAAGTGTAAAAATGGCTATATTAGCCAGTAAATTATAATTATAGACTCATGGTTGTTGTGGATATTGAAGGTAGTCTAAATGTATGATTGAGTAAGTAAGTATGAGGTGAGAAATTCGTATAAATAGATAAGATTATATGGGGTTATAATATCAGATTAAGGTTGATCATGTCTATTATGTGACTTTACCTCTTGACCTTTTTTTAGTTGTAAACTAGTACTACTTATGAGAAGGTATGTAGCAGATTTTGAGGTATTTGGATAGAGTGTTCCAATTTGATGGATTAGTATATTATGTTGCACTCGCCATTGGTGGTAGACGATTGATGCTAAACTATAGGCTTGAATTCAAGTGTGGAATGTGGTGGTAAAAATTGTGACATGAGATTAATGATGTAGGCTTGATATGTTGAAATAGTACGTGCTAATGAGTTATGATAAGGAAGACCGTAAGGTCAAGATCAATTATTGTTGTTATGAAGTTCTACTGTACTAGTATTTCTTGATGTTTATTTCATGGTTTACAAGTGAGAATCGTGCGTAAGGTTGGGTTGTAAAAATCATGTTTAGCACTAGACATTAAGTTTTGAATAGTTGAAGTCCATGAATGTGGATGTGATGATTTCCTGGTTAATGATGCTAGTTATATGGAGGTGATCTAATAGGCTTGAACGGTGTATGAAATGACTTAATTTTAAGTTGATTCATAATGAAGTATAATGTTGTAGGTATGGGGTGTAAGTATGCCCAAGGTGATATGGAGTTGTGGCATTTTTTCTAAGACTATTACATGTTACGTGTGGCTAGTAATACTGTTGAGATGCTAGATGGAGAAAGACTAGTAGATGTTATATGGGTTCTAAATAGCCAGGTTATAGAGTTTTGATTGATAGTGTTGAACCTTTTTATATGATCTTGATTCTCATAGTAATGAGACATAAGTTTGGAGTCGCGATATTGATAGGCTATGTCGAAAGTGGTATGGTTCATCAAAGGTTTGGTGATATCCATATTAAGTGTTAGAATCTAAGTTTGAGTTTTGAAGGTTGAACCGATAGAAATAAGTGTGCAAGCATTATACTATGACTATTGGGGCAATCGAAGTATAGAGTGTATCTCAGAAGGTAGTATTAGCAGTGGGCTTTCCACTTTCATGTGTGGTCTTTCGGGTTAAGTTCTATTAATTTTGCTTATTGTCATATTTCAGACCCCAGAGTACAGTGAGTATGGTTAAGTTTAAAGTCTATTAAAGGATCTTCCAAATTTAAGATGATGGCTTAAATCCAAGAGGGAGATAATAGAACAAGTAACCAAGTCTGGCCCTCAGATTCTAGTAGTGATGGCAGTATAACATAGAAGATCAGAAGGGAAGGGTGAGGCTCAACCCATTCCTGTCTCAGTATTTTTCAGTTAACCTAATACCTACTCATACCTCACGTTTCAGTTCCATGATCATAGTTCATGTTCATGTATATGATAGAAAATCACGTGCTCTTCCAGATTCCTAAATGAGGAACTTCAGTTCATTCAGCAGTCAAAATCACATTCCATATGTTATGAACTCTAAATTGAGGTCATGCAGCTCATGACTCATGTATTCACGCTTTATAGTGTGCTCATTTCCCATAATTCATGCTATACTCTTTATGATGGGCGAAATATAGTTCATAGTCATGTATGCCCCAATTCATATTCTTCTTTGATAACTCCCGAATGTTGATTTGCTATTCCTCAGGCCTCAGTTAAGTGTCAAGTTTCATATAATATCTTTCCATGCTTCAAGATCTTATGTTCTAATCCTTAGTGAGTCCTCTTTATGTGATGGTAGTGGTTATGAGTAAATGTTTGTTGTTGATGGAAGATCATAGTATGTTTGTTTTAGATAAGGCCATAAGTGTGAAGTAAGGTTGGGGCAAAGTCTTTCATGCATGTGATGGTTAGCTGAAAGGTGTGTGTGTATGTTCTTCGGGTAGCGTGTGAGAGCTATATCGATAGATGGTTGGTAGAATATGTGAAGTGTGTCTTTATGAGTGTTTATTGTGAAGTTCATATGTGGTTATAAAGATAGGCTTGAATGATATGTTAGAATTTTTGTAAAGGAACGCTATATGCACTAGCGACTTCGTAGTAATAGTTCAGAGTTAGCCATTGAAGTGGTAAGACATGATAGGCTTAGGGTGTGATCTTTTAAGAGATATAGAAGGTTGAATCTTATGGTTTAGACTTGTATCGTGGAGTGGCATGTAGTATTTTGTGAGTTGGAGTTAGGCCTGATCTCGGTGAAGAGGATTTAAGTTATTATAGACATTAGTAGAAAGATTTATAATAGCAAATACGAGAACAAATAAGTTGAATTGAATGAATGTGGTATCTACGGGAAATAGTACAGTTAAGGAAGTATTCGAGAGTGTGCTAATCTTGAAAGTACGAAGTCGCATTGACTAAGGCCTAGCAATTCTATCATGATTTATGAGTTATATGTCTATATTCCAGGCTGCAGAGTAATGTCAATGTTGGGATCCTATAGTCGGATGTCTTGTGTGACTCATGTCCAAGATCTTTTGCTACCTAATGCTACTAGGACTTCTTTAGGAAGAGTGTTGATAAGATACTCCAGATTGGGTATAAGTTTCTAGTAAAAATTCAGTCTATGTAGCCAGTAAATCAATTTGACAAACAGGCAGACAAGTATTGTGGTTTCCTACCTTTTCACACAGTCCTACTATCCGAAGTCTCATGCGTATGACCATCCCCAAGAGATAATCTATTCCATCCATATAAATTGTGAATCAGTTCATTCCAAGCATCATGTTTCAGATTCAGCTATCTATTCATGACTCGGTGCATAAGAGTTCAGCGTATAATCTCAAAATTTTTTCAAGTATTTCAGGTCAGATAATGTAATACCCTTGTACGATCTAAGTCTTGATGTCTGATGATTCGTACTTGCATAAGTTATCACTTCCTAATTTCAATATGTATGATTGGATCCTGAATATTTCAAGGGAATCCTAAATTTTCAGCACGAATCAGCTTCTTGAAGCAAGAAAAGTGAAGTCAGCTCAGAATTCAGTTTAATGATAGAAGTTCTAATATTTCCGATCAGTTATGTCCTTTCTTAGAAGGAACATCATGTCCGCATTATTCCATACCTTTAAGCTTCAACAAGTTCCTACCAATCATTCAGGGACGAATGATCCCAAGGGAGAGATAATGTAACACCCTGTATTTTGGGCTAGAACGAAAACCGTCATTTCTACGCGTTGATATTCCAAAAGCCATAAATACTATTCAAATTTTATATGTTAATATATTATGTAGTGTGGGAACCAATTTTAGCATGAATTAAGATCATAGAGGTCCCTTAACTCAAGGTCAAGTTGAAAGTTTTCCTATCGTTTGAGTTTTAGTGAGCATTGAAACTTGGGTCAACTTCAATTGACTATAACTCCTTATATATGACGAACTGGGTGGCCTACTATATATCAAATGAAAGATTTTCAGATTAGTTTTCCAACGATACCAGTTTTGTCCAAATCTGATACCCAAGCGCAGAGTTATGGCTATTTTCGTGACTGAGACAGTAGCATCGCGCGATTAGCGTGCGACGCACGCACCCAATTTTCAGGTCGTGTTTTCACGTTTTTAAGGGAAAAAGTGGTATTTTACACCCCTATTCAGCCATAACATGGGATTAAATCCCCCAAACACAAAAATAAGGTCATTCTCTCTCAAAATCACCAAGAGCACTTCTTAGGGTTTCAACCCAAAGATCAAAATATCTTAAGATTCAACCGTGGGTTTTCAAAATTGATTAGAGATTCGGAATCCCCAATCCGCACGCTTCAAGAATCATCCATTATTCTTCGTAATCGAGGTACGCGGGGTTTTTCTAAAATCTCATGGGCATAGAAATCATGTTTTAAGAATGGAATTTTGAAATTTATGAATATAATCATGTTTTAGAAGTTTTGACAGTATTGTTTTGGTTTTTAGACCTTTCCTCCAAATTGATTTGAAATTATGTATATATGTATGTATGTGTTCAAGAATGATTATTGAATTGAGAGCATGATTTACATGAAATCCCTCTCTTGATGTAAATTTTCCCATGTTTCACAGGATATGGATTGTTTTGAAATACATCTTAAAAAGTATGTTACGAAATGTCGTGATTTATGAATGATTTGGTTACGAATCTTGATTTCAAAAGAGAGGGCTGTTTGTATTGACAAATGTTAAATATCCATATAAAGAAAGAGTGCATGGTTTTTCCAAGAGCACAGGACCACCATATGTTTTGAAGAGTTTTTGCATGAGTTTTGTTTTATGTTTCGGGACATGAAATCTTTTGTACTATTTGCACTCTGGGTGGTCTGAATTGACTTTTTATGAAAGAATTATGCTTAATGCATTATGGCTCAGAAATAGAACTTGCAAGTCTTCGTATGACGATACCAATTCAGACAATGCCATAACAGACACAAACAAATACAGAAGTCAGACTTTATCAGATTTTCATAATTTAGATCTTCAGAATGATGCATGTTCAGAAAAGGCTAAAATAGGGCATAAAGAGATATTAGGTGGTTCCCCGAAGAAGGCATGAGTTCAGATAACTCATTGTTCAAAACCATGATTCGCCGATCCGGGTTTATATATTACGCTGGCCTAGAGCCGTGTGGCGTATCAGAATTAGAGACCCCAGCCCTTGCGGCACACTCGGGTTGGAGGCTTCCCCGTCGAGTCAATGGCGGATTCCATATAGCCCGTGGAATATCAGACTTGTAGGGGAGCGCCACCTAACTCAGAAGTAATACAAAGATCAGAAACTGTTTTGAAAAGAATGTCTTAGAATGTTCAAAATGATGCCCATGTGTTTTGGAAACTATTTTATACATGATGTTTTTGTTAAATTGCTCTCATCTACTTTATACGTATACAAATACACTATTTTGGATTGCTTCGCGTGCCAGTACATTTGTGCTAACCTCCCCCTCTCCTCTAGGTTCTGAGGCTCAGTCTAAGGTCCAGGTAAACAGTAGATTTTTCATATCGCAGATCAGATTGTGCAGTGGTGAGCCTTCTATGATCCAGAAGGCGTGTTTATTTTCAAATATTTATCTTTAGTCATGTTTTGGTCTACTGGGGGCCTTGTCCCAGTCTTCAAACAGTTTTGTTTAGTTCATAGTAGAGATTTCGCAGACGGTTTTCAGATGTCGATAGATGTTGTGGGACTTTAATTCCCATTATTGATATTATTAGACTCATGACCATGTTTCCGTAGTATTGTGTATTTTTCCGCATTTTTTTCATAGGAATTATGTGCATGATTACCAGATAGAGAAGGATGTTTCGGGCCTTCATGGTTCAGAATGCTCGTTATGGCCAGGGCCCCGGTTCGGATCGTGACAAAATATTAACTAACTTTTAATCTCTATATCCCACAAAAACATAACAACCAACAAATGGCTTCAACGAGTAGAAACAAAAACGCTAATGTTGTTGTTGTTCTTTGCTTCATTTTACTTGTCGCATTTTCAAGCTCCGCTTATGAGATTTCAGATAGAAAGACGAAATTTATGAAATTTCCACCAAGTCCAAATATTAAAGCTGAAAATACAAAAACTCCAGCTAACAAGTTTCATAGAGGCTACAGTCCTCTAACTCGTTGCCTCGGCGATACAGCTGACCAACCCGAAAAATGTCCGATTCAACGTATTTAAGTTAAGTTATTATATACGTTGTAAATGTAAAGAACATTTTTGCTTTCGATACAAGTTTATATGTTATTTATCATTTACTGAAAGAGTTTTGTATCAATCAACATTTATTAATAAAGTTTTTTGCAATTACCTTTTAAATGATCCGATCATGTGTTACAACGATGGTTTCTCAATGAGACATTTCTCAACAAATTAGTGCCAATTGTATATATGCAATAAACATGAGGAATAAATCATTTTTTCTTCTATTGATAATAAATCATTTCCCAGGTAACATTCACATTCTCATAACCAAATTACATCAATCAATCAATTTCGAGGTTTGTTTTATTTATTTTAAATGAAATTCAAATTTGCGCTTCTTAAATATCTATATGAAAATGACAGAAGCAGATCATTCAAGATATAATTCAAATTTACATGGAAAAATTTAGACACTTTATATAATGCCTTTACGTATTTTGATTATCCGAGATCCTCACCAAAGGATGTGGTGCAGTGGATGCGGCTGCTCTTCCCTTAACCAGAGGTCTCGGACTGAGCGCTGGGCATGGAAAAATCCATGGCAGGGAGCGCTTCCCTTGAATGGGCCCTACGCGACGCGAATCCAAATTAGTCGGGCTCCTATGTGGGTACTGAACCCCGAATGGAAAATCCCCAAAAAAAAAAATTATCCGAGATCAACAATAAAGTGATTATTCCAAAATAAGAGAATCATAAAAAGGGCACCATGTCATGATCAACTGCTAATATCGAAGTAAATTTTATTACTAAATGTGTCATGTGCTAGTAAGCAATGAATTTGCTCTAACCCAATACCACTAAAACATCTTATTTAAGCCCAAAATTGAAGGCCCAAGTAAATCAAACCATCATCTCCTTTTTTTTGTTTGACAGATAAGTATTTAGTACCCCGAACTACGGCTAAAGTTGCTACGAGCTTACGACACAATGCAATTTCACAAGGGTCATATACCAGACGTAAGTAATGCTTAAAATAATTATCATTTACAATCAAGGTTTAGATTAAATAGCTAAATTTACATTTATATCGTATTTTTATATGTGTGTATTTTGAGGCTCATATACGTTTGAATTTGTATACAAAGCTAATTCCAAGACTTACACACAAATCTCTAAAGGGGTTTGCATTTGTATGCAAAATAAATTTCGAAGCTCAAATAAAAATTTGTAAAGCGAATTTATATTTTGATATATACAATCTCTAATTTATATATTTAGCCATTAGTTTTGATATTCCACTTATTGGTAAAAAAAAAGTTTATGATTGCTAATTGAAAAAAATATTAGGTTACTTTTGACTATATTTTTATACATTACTTAAGTATCTATTTGTGCTTGATAGAGAGAGATCGTGTGTGAAGGGTAGATTTAAAATTTAAAGTTTATAAATTTTTACGATAACCTCAAGTTAGTATTATAGCAATAACGAAATTCACAATCAAATATTTATTGATATTTAATACTAGATAGACATATATATATATATATGATCTGAGCAAAAACTTATCAATCTTTGTCCAAATTTCAATGGCACTCCTCGAAATTCGTAACTACCTTTGGCTATTTTTACATATTAATGGAATTGAACATTAGTATAAATACCAACGAACCTTTTAGTGTCTATATCGACAAAAACATAACTAAGAAATGGCTTCAACAAGTGGAAACAAAAACATTAATGTTGTTGTTGTTCTTTGCTTCATTTTACTCATCACATTTTCTAGTTCTGCAGAGGATTCAGCTGACAAGAAATATATAAAGTTTCCACCAAACTCAAGTCTTGGAGATGGAAATCCAAAAATTCCAGCTAACCCTTATCACAGAGCCTGCCTTAAATTAACGCGTTGTAGAGGCAGTGTAAGAGACCAACCCTGAAAAGATCTCATTACTCGTTGACGCGATTCAGATGAACACTCTGAAGGCTCCTCAAAAGGTCCAGTTCACTGATCTAAGTTATATAAGTGAAAAATGTAAAGATTATTTACGCTATCAATATAATTTAACATGTTATTTGTCATTAACTTTATGCATCGATCGATACTTATATTATATAGGGAAAAGGGTTAAATATGCCCCTCAACTTTGCGAAAAGGTCCAAATATACCCTCTGTTATAAGTTTGATCCAAATATGTCCTTGTTGTTAAAGTTTAGGAGCAAATATACCTCTAAACTTTGCGAAAGGGTCCAAATATACCCTCTGTTACAGGTTTGGTCCAAATATGCCCTCGCTGTTAAAATTTAGGAGCAAATGTACTCCTTAACTTTGCGAAAATGTCCAAATATACCCTCCGTTACAATTCATAATAATA
>NW_025892541.1:0-2021 GCF_002878395.1 Capsicum annuum
TCTGATCAAGTGCAACAAGTTGGTCGCCGTAATGTTTTTGTTTTTTGTCACCTTAAAGCAAAAATGCTCCCCCTTGTCTAACACCTTCTTCATTTTTTATTCACAAGGGTATGATGAGCAGTTCAGCCCGTGATCAAACAAAATTCTTTCAAGCCAAAATAAACAGGATTGTTGTTAATGCAGAACCACATCTCATGATGCAGCTTATCGCTCTTGACGTGTCACAATAGTAAATAATGGATCAACTGGCCATTGAACTTGAGATGTTCTGACAGGTTTCTCAGGTGTCCGAAACAGGACCGCTTTAATCTTTTCTTCACTCCTGGTCGACAAAAACTTGCTTAAATTCTCGATAAGCAGCCATTCTTGATCTGACTGATATCTTCGCCGGAAAAGATCCGACCTCGTCTATTATCGTTTGAAGGTCATACCGCTCCACGAAAATGAATCTTGACAAACATGGCAAAGACTGTATAACCGTACGGTGCTATTATAACCGTACTGTATAATAGCATTTACATGTAAATTAAGATATTTCTAGACATTTATGTGTCTCCCTATTCGGCCCCTCACGTCCTTAGATATATCTCTCTCCTATTGCATATAAAGAAAGTAGGATTCCCATTACAATTTGAGACCGTGTTAATGCCTGACCTATAACTATATGATTTCTTTTTAATATGAACACAAGGAAGAAGAACAAATAACTCGCTACAAGTCTAAAGACCAAATAAAGGAGTTGCATCAAATAAAACAGAGCCCTTCTATTTTGTTGAATCCAGTTAAGAGAGGATATCATGAAAAACACCATGTAGTTTAGTCCTCTGCTAAGTATTTTCTCTAGATCTTTTGCAAGGAGACGGGCTAGGCACAATCTTAGCTTTACTACACTTCTGATATATTCAGTTTAGTTTGTAAATTAACCAAATCCAAACAGGAAGAGGTTTCCAAGAAGTATATGACAAGGAATTGTGTGTTGGTTGGTATATATGAAAAAGAAATCTGATATGCAGGAGTATATATCAATGATATTAGAGAAAACTCCATCTGTGCTGCAGCCTCATTGATAAAGTGTGCTATAGCCCTTATTGATAAATCTTGTGTATGACTAATTTAAATTTTTAAGATCCAAGTAAATAAACTGGCATAAAGCGACCAGCTCTTTAACTCCTTACAGGACTTTGTGGTGTGAAATGATATGGGATGTGGATCAACTATAGGTTCGATACTTGCTTCAGGAGTTGGAATCCGTACTGTTGATTGTGGTATTGCTCAGCTATCCATGCACAGGTACCTTGTTATTTAGTTTCTCCATACAATTTTTTGTTACATGGTGATTTCCTAGCATTTTCTTCCTCTTTGAAAATTGGTTATACACCCATTGACTGGTGTCCATTAGGCAAATCGTACTACGAACAAACTTGTGAAATCCGAAAAATTATTCCTTTACTCTTAGTTCCTGTCACAAAAGGAAAAATAAAACTACTAACAGACTTCCAAAAGTAAAAATAAATAAATTCTTTACTCTCTTGTTCAAATCAAATTGTATTTACCGGAATGCAATAGAAGCAGCAGTCTAGAACTAGTTTACTTCGAGTTTTGTCATGTATCACCATGAATAGAATTTTGCTTGAGTCCATATTCGGTAGAATGAGTTATATTTTCAAGTTGCAGTGCTTGTCCTTCAGTGCAAGTAGAGATCGGATGTTAGACGCATTACTTTTTTTGAGTTCAAGTAATGCTGAAATTAAAATGCTCCAACATCCAGAAACCTCCGGCAACCTTGTATAAAAATGTTTATTCTGTGTACTCTTTCAGACAAAAATTTCAATGGTGTAAATAAATGGCAGACAGCAGACAGCTAAATGATAACTTATGAAGTTTCCAGCTGTAATTGTCTCTGGCAGTTTGATAGGCTGAAATGGTTACATGTTGCTCGAGGGACGATAATATTTTAGTCTTGTTAATTTATACCTTCTTCCTGTTTCAATTGGTCACCTGCTTTGTTAAGTTGGTCATCA
>NW_025892542.1:0-1946 GCF_002878395.1 Capsicum annuum
TCAGTTTCATTCCATCGAGTCCTGGGGGTACTTGTATCCGATAATTTAGCTGTATACCTAGAGCCAGCGTCATCTTTACACGATATCCTTAGTCAAGCCATGATCCATAGAACTTAGTCAGTCATGTGACTCAGGAAAGCTCAGTAATTTAGTCACCTTAGTAATCTCACGAACACAGTTAGTAGTCAGATATCAGTAGTATTCCATCAGTTAATGGAATTCTATAAACTCAGTCCATGTTCAAATCAGTTAATCATGTTCAGTATCTATTCAGATGGGAGTAGAAATTAGCACCGAGTAAACCCAAGGATGGGAACTCACCTGTCAGTAGAGGGACTGATTCTTAGAAGCAATTCTCGCATTCCAAAACTACTTAGCTAGCATAGGTTGAGATATCATACCAGCTAGTTGAGGGTTGATGTGGTGGCTTAACCTGCTAGTTGAGGGTTCCCACCATTCTCATTAGAGTAACCTACTAGTCGAAGGTCACTCACACGTTGTCCTTACCAGTGGTGCAGTATTGACACCCTTCCAATTAGGGCACAGATAGGACCCTAATTTAGCTATAATGTGTCATTTGGGGCATGTTGGTTAGATGACTACTTCCTATAGTTTTATGTTACAATATTCAGGACTGTCAGATACAGCTAACCCAGATACAGTATGGAACTCAGCTAATTTCATCAGATTCAGGACTGTTAGATACAGTCACTTATGTTATCAGTTATCAGAACTCAGTCATTAGTCATGTTAGTTTTCAGTAAACTCATGTTATCACAATTTTAGATATAGTTACTATGTATGCATGCATGTATTCTCACGTTCATATTAGTTAGTTAGCCAATATTGGTCATGCATATAAACCCCATGCATTCATCCTACTTCACATGCATACCAGTATATTCAAAGTACTGACGTATTTGTGCTATGGTGTCTTATACCATTGGTTAAGAGACAAGAGCTCCAGAGCATCAGTAGATTCCACTCTCAGTAGTTAGAGCTAGACGTGAGCCCTCATCTTTCAAGGACATAATCATTTATTTATTATCTCATTAATTTATTTATTAGTGGGAGTTAGTTGGGGACATTTCTTATCAATTCCTTATTCCGACCATTCAGTCAGTTAGAGGCTTTCCAGACTATCATGTTCAATTAGTTATTTAAGTTGTTTAGGGTATTTCATACCCCATCCATATGCTATGATTTATTAGATCCTATGTTACAGTTTTGAACCTTATGGACTTTCACTTTATGTTCCCACATTATACAGTATATTATGCAGTATACAGGTACAAATATCAGTCATGGGTTAGCTTATGGTCCTTCAGGGTCATGAGTACCGTGTAAAATTTTGGGTACTAGATTTGGGGCATTACAAACTTGGTATCAGAGCCTAAGGTTCAATAGAGTCCTAGGAAGTCTGAAAGCTGCATTTAGTAGAGTCTTGTGCATGGGTGTGCTGAGCGCCATATTTATGTGCAGTAGGCTATAAGATGTTTTTGGAAAAGTTTCCTTTTTTTAGTATTCATGTCGTGCCAGTGAGCATAATCTCAAGTCAATCTCTCAGTCTAATCTTTTTCTTCTCTTTATTTCAGAACATGCCTCCCAAGAAAAGAATTCAGCCTATCCAAGAAGATCCCTTGGACGAACATGTTTCTCATGTAGAGTTCAGAGCTGGATTCACTACTCTTGATAGTCAGTTACTGCTCAGAATGAATGACCAACTGTCATTCCATCCAACCAGTGGCCAATTTAGCTGCTTCCAGGATTTGGGACTTTACCTGAATGGATCCTCCGTCCTTTCTCGGGTCTAAGACAGATGAGGACCCTTAGGAATTCTTAGATCAGGTTCAAAAGGTTACAGACATCACGAGGGTTACTTCTTGTGAGAGTGCTGAGCTAGCTACATATCAATTGTAGGATGTTTCTCACACTTGGTTCAAGCA
>NW_025892543.1:0-1191 GCF_002878395.1 Capsicum annuum
AATAATCTTAAGTATCAATTATTGTGGCATATTCATTCACACATTCATTTTTCAATTTAGTCATGTTTTCCATGGATCGGATATGCATGTCCAGCTTATAAACTCAGTATATCGGCAGTCCTCAGCTTAATCAGTATCATTCAAGGATGAATGTTCCCAAGGGGGAGATATTGTAATACCCCGTACTTCTACCTAGCATATATTCATCCAAAAGATGTTAAAAACTTTACTCAAATTTGTATAACCCTTTATACATATGGATTTTTCAATATTTTGACTTTTTATGGTGTGGGAAATTGATTAAGCTTTCCATTGATACCAAACACCCAAATCTGACCCTCGGGCGTAAGCTATGTACTCAAGGGCTCAGTTCAGTTTACAATATTCTGTTCGTACTGCTCCCTAGAATAAATTCATTTGAAATATGTCAATGACATTCCTTAGATATGAATTCACCTATATACATAGGAATTTTCAAGATTTTAACTTTTCATGGCGTGGGAAATTGAATAAGCTTTCCATCGATACCAAGCCAGAATATGACAACGGGGCGTAAGCTTTGTACTCAAGGGCTCAATTCAGCTCATTATATTTAGTTCGTGTATCATGTTTCTGATTCGTTCTTGTTCCCATGTTCCCATTCATTCATGTTTACTAAATGATCTTAGGCTCCTAAGTGTTCTCAAGGAAATAATCTTCGTTAGATTTACTCAGTCACATATTCAATTACAGCTATAATCTTAAGTATCAATTGTTGTTGCATATTCATTCACACATTCATTTTTAAGTTTAGTCATGAATTCCATGTATCGAATATGCATGTCAAGCATATAAACTCAGTCTATTAGTAGTCCTCAGCTTAATCAGTATCATTCTAGGACAAAAGTTCCCAAAGGGTAGATATTGTAATACCCCATACTTCTACCTAGCATAAATTCATCCAAAAAATGTCAAAGACTTACCTTAAATATGTATACACCTTTATTTATGTGCATTTTTCAATATTTTGACTTTTCATGGGGTGGGAAATTGTATAAGCTTTCCATCGATACCAAATTCACACAAATCTGACAATAGGGCTTCAGCCTTGTACTCAAGGGCTCAGTTCAGTTCACGATATTTAGTTCGTGTATCATATTTTAGACTCGTTCTTGTTTTCATATTCCCATTCATACATGTTCAGTAAATGAT